>NW_005354385.1:5218665-5270199 GCF_000412655.1 Myotis brandtii | reverse complement strand
TGTATATATATATTTTAGAGGAAGGGAGAGGGAGAGAAAGAAACATTGATGTGAGAGAGAAACATTGATTGGCTGTCTCCCACATGCCCCCTACCGGGATGGAGCCCACAACCTGGGCATGTGTCCTGACTGGGAATGGAACCAGCAACCTTTTGGTGCATGGAATGATGCCCAATCAACTAAGCCACACCAGCCAGGGTTTATAGGTTTCTTGCAACTCCTTTGAAGAAACATGGAAAGAACATTTTCCTGTTCATAGGCCTGATGTTGACATTGAAAATTAACGTTATAAACATTTTCAAAAAAGACATTCATCTCAAAGGCCCCGGAGTCTCTGATCAACAACTTTTAAAGATTAAGTGCAAATATTGATGGCTCTGCTCTGTCATCACGCAGCTAGTTTCTGTATCCCGAGTGTTTGAGTAGTTAACTGTGACCCTTTCCTTGCACATACCTGTGGCTGATGGTTGGTCCCTTCCCCTCCTAAATTGGTTTCAATATTACTAAAAGACTAGAATTCAAGAGGTGGGAATTTTTGTTTTGGGTGGTGGTATAGCCTCACAATAGAGGTGTTCCATTATGCTCTCCATATAAATATGCATCCTGGGTTTGTATGAAAAGATGAAGTCCATAAAACAACTGGCGCTCTCCCTTCTTTTCATAAAGAAGTGTTTATAAACAAAGCTTCTGCACCAAATATCCTGGTCTTCTGGGACCGTGCCAACTCCTCCAGTACAGTAATAACGGAAAGCCATGTGTCCTGAAGTCAACATGTTCTTGTGGATATTGCTACAGCTAGAAGCAAGATGAGTTTATAGAAAAAATATGTTCAAATGCAAACATTTATTAATAACTTCAAAGAGCTGGAGCTTTACAGTAATGGCCTCAAAATAACTCTCCTTCTTTTCAGAAGCTTAGGGCATTTAAGAGGACTATACAATTAGTCAGTTAGAGCAGTGTGGGTGGGCACTGTTCACATACTATTAGGTGTTGGGGCTTCCTTGCCCAGTGCGTGGTCCATAGTAGGCATTCAGCAAATGTTTGCTGATCCAGAAATTGAAACCTATAGGTTGGCATTAAAGATGAAACAGATAAAAATTTAAAAGCCATACTTTGTGTCTCATTTCCTATTTTAGGCAATCACACACACTGGCAACCCCCACCCCCAAATGGATGAATGGAGGACATTCTTTCTAAGTGAAATAATTATAGAGAATATCCTCCAAACCACTCTCTCTTGCATATATTAGCAAACCAGCTGCATGGATAAAGCAGTTTCACCACATGCTCCCATTTGTCCAATGAATTGATGCATGTTCCTTTGACCAGTTCCTTTATTGGTTTTCACTGTGTACTTTGGCCTTTTTGAAACACATACATAATCCTTCTAAAGAGTCAAACATCTGCCCAGACTGTAAAGCTCAAGTATGGCTTAAGTGCTTCTGAGATGTTATTACCAAAAATAATAAATCATAATCATTAAAATAAAAGACTAAGCATTTGATAGAAGGGAATTATTCAAAGAAGGGTAGGGCAATGAAGTAACTAAGTCTTCTTTTGTAGATTGGAATGCTTTTTGATCTTCATCTCCCTTTTATTAACAGCTGCATATCTTCATATTAGGGCAAGTGAGGCTAAGGAGCCCTCTCCAAAATACCATAATTATATGATATGGACCAGACAGTTAATTATCACAGATTATGCAGATCTAGTATATTTGGTAAAGCTGACCAGAGCATTTAAGTACTACTATATTCTTGTAGATTGGAATGCTTTTTGATCTTCATCTCCCTTTTATTAACAGCTGCATATCTTCATATTAGGGCAAGTGAGGCTAAGGAGCCCTCTCCAAAATACCATAATTATATGATATGGACCAGACAGTTAATTATCACAGATTATGCAGATCTAATATATTTGGTAAAGCTGACTAGAACATTTAAGTACTACTATATGCTTCCTAGAGGCTCAGTGCACAGATTTGTGCACCGGTGGGGTCCCTTGGCCTGGTTTGCGGGGATCAGGCTGAAACGGCTCTCCGACATCCCCTAAGGGGTCCTGGATTGCAAGAGGGTGGTTCTTGGTTGACCCACCCCAGAATCGGGCTCCCTCCTCTCTGGTTCCGGGTGTGTCACCTGAGAACTGCAGCTGCCAAGTCACCTCAGCTTGGCAGCTCCTTCATTGAGCATCTGACCCCTGGTGGTCAGTGCGTGTCATAGCTACCAGTCAGAGCATCTGCCCCCCTGGTGGTCATTGCATGTCATAGCTACCAGTTGGACAGTTGGATGGTTGGACAGTCATTTAGGCTTTTTATATATATAAAAAGTGAAATAATATAAAATGATACAATAATAAAAACTGATTTACTAATTATTGATAGCAGTTTTGATGTCATTATTGGTTTGAATATAGTCTCATGACCTCCAAGGGGCATCATGAAGTAGTATTAGCTGAGCATCCTTTTGTACATTGTATAAGATGGAACCTGATTTAACCAAGATCAACAAAAATTACTTTCTGTTTTCAGTGTTTGTGTTGTACTGGAACTAATGTCTATTAATTCTCTCACTTCTCTTTAGAGAGAAGATCAGTGAAATGGTGATTATTCCTAAGAACATAATGGCAACTTTAGAGGGAGAAAAAAGAAATCTTTATATCATTTCATAGAATTAATTCATGATTTAATTAAACATAACATTTTTTGAGCAGCTGCTATATACCAATCACTGTTTCATGTTCTAGGATTATAAAGAAAACCAAGACGTACCACCCGCCCCCCCAGAAGTGGAAAAAATAGACATGTAAACAGATAACCTCAAATCAGTGTCATAAATACTATAGCAAAGCGTATCTGGGATGTTTCTGGGCATATAATGGAGATGAGAATGTCAGAAAATGCATTATGAGGAAGTAATGCTTAATCTTCTTCTTGAAGTATTCCAAAGTAGCAAAGGAAATAAAATGAGTAGAAATGTGAGGAGCCTGTGTCTTCGTATGCCCAGGGCACAGGGGTTTGTAAAAAACAGTTCCAGGGGTTGTTGCCACAATAGCAGGAGTCCATTTAGGAAGGGTTTTGTATGCTA
Organism: Myotis brandtii; assembly: GCF_000412655.1. Classification (NCBI taxonomy): domain Eukaryota; kingdom Metazoa; phylum Chordata; class Mammalia; order Chiroptera; family Vespertilionidae; genus Myotis; species Myotis brandtii. Next base: position 5,267,116 of record NW_005354385.1, on the reverse strand, counting down.
GGAATTTGAAATTTTTCTGTAGTTCAGTAGTAGGTAAAATCTTACAACTGTAAAATCACTTTCTTTTAGACAAACATGCATATATTCACAGGCATTCTTTATCTGTATCATTTATGAACATAAGTAATATATATAAATTTGAGGTTTTATTATTAAGACATCTGTTATATTAAAGCCAATACTCATGGAAACTTTTTGCATTATCAACGTAAGTCTAAGGTATGATAGCAGATTTTGAAATAATTTATGCCCTTTTGTGATTGAGCAAGGGGTCTCACATGCTGTTTTGCAGTCAACATTGATCAATATCTAAGACAGTGTATCAAAGTGGATAACAACTGTTGACTGTGTAGTCGAGTGGGCTGAGTGAGTTTGGGCAAGCCATTTGTCCTTATAAAGCTTCAGTCTCCTCATCTGTAAAACTAGAGGCTTGATGTACAAAATTTGTGCAAGAGTAGGCCTTCCTTCCCCTGGCTTCCGGCACCAGCTTCCCTCTGGCACCCAGGCCCTGGGCTTCCCTCTGGCTGCTGGCAGGTACCTGGGACCTAGGCTTCCCTTACACCCCCAGCTTTGTCCGGAAGGACGTCCAGTCTAATTAGCATATTACGCTTTTATTATTATAGGTGATCATGATGAAAATAGTAGAAAATATCAAAAAGGTATTTATGGGAATTAAAAAATATATAATGTGTGAAAAATATTTAACACAATGTCACCTGGTACACAGTAAATTTTTATTTTTTTATTTATTAAAATCTTTATTATTGAAAGTATTACATATAGTAAATTTTTTAAAAATCAAACTTGTGTTGTTATTTGTTAAAAGATTATTTTTTGAATAAAGGTAAACTTATTGCTCTCATACCAATATAAAATGAACATGTCTAGAAAAATTGATTTAACTCAACCAACTAGGGAAGCAGAAAGATGTTAAACATGGTTCAAAGGTGAATTAAAAAAACACACAGATATTTAGACAATCAGAAATCCTGAAATGAATTTATAAATAGATATAAAACTGGTCTATATTCATAGAGCCATCATCAATTGCATATTACTAGACATGCAAATCATTTGCATTTCTGAGAGCAAGAATCATTTACATTTTTGTTGGTTTTCTATAATTGGTATTGTAAAATAGCTCAAAAACAATGAAATGTAGAGAAAACCTAGCTAGGACATGTAATATTTTTTTCTCCCATTTCAGAGTCTTTTACAATTTATTTTGACAGATTACATTTGTCAGATATACTGGGAAGTTAGGCTTCTGGCATCAGAGGTTCATGTAAATGACATGAGATGAAGCCTGGGCTGGAATGGAACATTGTGCCAATGAGTCCGTTGGCCAGTACTGTTAGAAAGAGCCTACCCTGCTAGAGAGGATCATCTAGAAAAGGCAAATTAAGACTTCTCCCTGTAAGACCAGAGCATGTGACTGTAAGTGTTCAAGTTTACTATCAACATACCAAAGCTAACAGGGGACTAGTCCTTGATTAGGGCTAGAGGTCAAAACCTCAAGAATGCTTACAAGTAACAGACAAAATCACTGTTCAGCATCTACCATGTTTAAAGCATGGTACTAGGCCCTCGGGGGCAAGAGGTGGGGATAATAGAAACACTACTCCATGAAGAAGTTTATTACTTAATTGTGCCTAAATTCCTCTGCTAGTAGATATAGAAGTATCCATAGGACACCCTAAAATTGACAATCTTAGCTTATTTTTCCCAGAAATGCTGTTTCTTATGTACCCTATTTAAACAGATCCTCTTCTAAGCTTCCAAGTCACAACACTGAGAAATTTCCTAGATTCTGCCTTCTCTTTTATCTTCCATGTGTAACTGAAATTCTATTGATTTCTTGAGTCTAGATTGTACCTTTTCCACAGTAATACTGTATTATTTTGAATTTTATCATATCCTGCTAGTGTAAATTGTTAAGATAATCTTCTTACAGCTATACTCATGGGTCATCCACACTGGGCCAGAGGGAGCTCTCTAAGAGCCATGAGCTTTCTAAAAACTCCTGAGGGCTTGAAGTAGAAGTCCTCAAATTGCTTGAGGAGGCAAATGCAGTTCAGGTGAGATGAAATGACTTCATCCAATTACTGGTTATTCACTCTTCCTCAGGCCACATGGTCACTAGGACTATACATCCTGGTTTTCCTGGAATGGTCTTAATGTGTGCCCATTGTCCCTGAGTAATTATTAATAGTGTCTTCTTTTACTTTTATGAGTTTAGATGTGAATTATGTGGCCACCTTACCTAAGTATCACAGACTTGTTAAATGAAATTTGTGAGGGCTTGTTTGGTAAGAATAGCCTGGAGATAAATAAGCTAGCATTCCATATCTCTTACCTAAGACTCTTGGATGTGTTTCATAAACTAGAATTACTTTTATTTTAGAAAGGTAATACAGTGCATATATTATGCATTACATAATACTCCCAGTGGGCTCTAAGGCAGTACGCCTTAATCAAGTAATCACTTTTTGTAGAGAAATGTATGAATGTAGGAATTTTCTTCCTAAGTGGGAAATAAAAAGATTGTATAGTACAGGGCAGGATTTAGTGCTAAGTGATTATGAAAAACATATTTGTTTTTCAGAGCTTTTTGTATTTGGGAATAATAATTGAAGGACTATGGAACTGTTCTTGGTTGTGTGAGCTTGAAAATATTCCTTGTCCTCCCTTTGTCTTTGGTTTTCTTATTTGTAAAATAGGAACAATAATTGTACTTGCTTAATAGAGTGTGCTGAGGATAAAATGAGATAATTATAGAGTTGAGCTTAAGCAAAGGGCCTGGTATAAAATACTCAGTAACTGGTAGTTGTTTTTATTAGCTGCATTCTGTTCTCATCTTATCCAAAGGTAGGAATCCTGAATTATGTCAAGGCATGCAGAGCAAGTTAAGAAAGTGTGGTGACTGTGGGATCAAAAGCCTCTAGTTTTCCACATGTCTAACCTCAATTATTTCCCTTCAGGACTGTTTATATCTCTCTGCTGAATTATAAACAGAACAAAGCCTTCTTATTTACCACTGTGTCTCAAGGGCCTACTATGCTTTCTGGCAAAAAAATAAGTACCTTAATAAATAAGGTTTGGTTGAATGAGTAAATGCTTATGAGATCCCTTCTCAATGTCACATTCAAAGATATTCTGAGCAGAGGTAGAGTTAGAAAAGTCCCGAATATAACCAGCCAGTATGTTTTTTATAATCATACCCAGGAAATTCTGGCTCACTGTTTATTTTCCCATTAGTCATGAAAGGAGTTTTAGGGATAAAATAGGCAGGTTTAGGGAATTTTAGGAATAAAGAGGGTCCGTGAGGGCGGAATGCATAGGTGAGGGCTTGGAGCCGCCAGAGGCATACATTCACAGAGAAAAAAAAAAAAGGTGCCACAGGATAAGGGGAGAGAAAGACACCCATTCACAGAAGATAAAGAAAAGCCATAGTATGGGGTAAAAGGAAACAAACTTTCACAGAGGATAGAGAAATGCTGACAAATGGCAGAAAGAGGAAAACAGATTTTCACAGTAGATAGAAAATGTTGGTCACATGAAACCTTTGCATCAGCCCATTTAACTACTCTACTTCTTAGCAATGTCTTATTCCACGTTAGGGCCCTGTAAGGTCCTATGTAGCTCTCACTGCTTCTGAAGCTATCTAAAATAGAAAAGTGAATGTACTGGAAACATCATGCTCAATGATCACTTCTCAACAGGTTTTCAGAGCTAAATTTTCAGTGGTTTGTTTTGAAGTATTCTTTTTAATAAATTTATAAACAAGTAAATGTCCTTGAATTTCCACCCTGGAAGACATCTATATATACAAAACCCTAAGTGACCAGTCGACCGGTCAACCGTTTCACTGGTCACTATGATGTGCACTGACCACCAGAGGGCAGACGCTCAATGCAGGAGCTACCCCCTGGTGGTCAGTGAGCTCCCACAGCAGGAGCACCACTCAGCTGACTGACATGAGCCAGATGCCGGGCTCACAGCTGCTGGCGGTGAGCACAGCTGTGATGGTGTGAACCTCTCCCGCCTCCACGGCAGCACTACTGAGCAGTGCTAGCAGGCGCAGCAGGGCTGGGATGACTGGGAGTGGTGCCGGGCTTGGGCTCCTCCCCATCCGCCTGCCCCTTCGCGCACTACTACATCCCCTGAGGAGCCCCAGATTGTGAGAGGGTGCAGGCCCGGCTGAGGGACCCCACCAGTACACAAATCTGTGCACTGAGCCTCTAGCTTATTAAATAAGTTGGCAAACTAAATTTTATCCTCACTTGATCATTTTTCCCACCAATAACTTAAAAACCACTGCAACAAATTTAAAGCCAATACTCATGGAAACTTTTTGCATTATCAACATAAGTCTAAGGTATGATAGCATATTTTGAAATAATTTATGCCCTTTTGTGTTTGAGCAAGGGGTCTCACATGCTATTTTGGATTTAGCCCATGAAATGTGTGAATTTTTGGATATAGTAAACTAATAGGATTGAAAACTCCCTAAAGGAAGATATATTACAAGTCCTCAATAGTTTATCCAGAAACCTGAAAGTCAAAAAATTCTGAAAACTGTGTCTTTTACTTCTCCCTAAATTGTGAAACTTGATTTGATCTGAATTTGTTCTGTGGTAAAACATGAACTGAATGTGAGGTTCTTTTGGTTTTTATTTATGCTACTAAAGTGAATATTTATATACAGTATTATGTTGTAGAACTATTAATATGTTTGATTTCAGGTACAGCCCCAGGCCTATTGGTTTTTAGTTTATTGTGATGGCTTTAAGTTATTGGTGGGAAAAATCATCAAGCGAGAATAAAATTTAGTTTGCAACTCGTTTAATAAGATAATTGGGCAGCATTACCTCTATAGAATTAGAAAAATGGTGCATTTTAAACACAAAGGGAGCTTATCAGGTTGTGGCCCTTCAGTTCATTCTGAGGAGCCTTATCAAATAAAGAATTATGGGCTACAATTTTCAAATGTGCATTTATGACATCGGCTGGGTTCAAATATGCATTTAGGTCAGAGGTAGCAGCACCATTCTAGGTCCCTTTCTTGTGGTTTTCTTGTGTACTGAGAGGATAGTGTAACTGCGGCTGAGCCTTGGAATCTGTTCTATAAATATTTTGAAGCTGCCCAAACAAGAAGATAAGGAATGAGTTCAAAGTCACATCCAACATTCACTGACTTCTGGGCTGAATTACTAGTAATGTTTATATTAACTCATGTGACTGCATCCTTACATAAGTGTTTTGCTCTATTGTAAATAGAGTTTGCTAGCCAATGCCCTCAAGAGATAAGTCATTCACTGGAATTCTTTATTTTATACCATGTTTACCACTGGGAAGAGAAAAAAAGGTTCAGGGTATTCCAGACCCAACCTAGGGAACGCCCATGACAGCTCAGTTAATGGGTGACTATTAAGGGAAAGGGAACGAGGACTAATATAACTGAACAACTCCAATGTGACCCATGCATCATTCTATCTGCATCTAATGATGACCATTTAAAGGAGGAATTATCTCTATTTTACATCTAAAGGAAATGGACATTCAGAAATATTAACTACCTTGACCAAATTCCTAGAGCCAGAAGCTATGGTGCCCAGACCTGAACCCATGTCTCTAATATTCCAAAGCTCATGCAGCCCGACTTTGGGGAAAAAGAAAACCTAAAATCAGAAATAACTGATAATATAAAAACTCAAGGTGCTTCGCCCCCGACCCCCTTTTTAAAAAAATATTTTTATTGATTTCAGAGAGGAAGGGAGATAGATAGGTAGATAGAAACATCAATGATGAGAGAGAATTAATCATCTATTGGCAGCTTCCTGCACACCCCCCATTGGGGATTGAGCTGGCAATCCAGGCATGTGCCCTGATCGGGAATCGAACCGTGACTTCATGGGTCATAGGTTGACACCCAACCACTGAGCTACTCTGGCCAATCAAAACTCAAGGTATTTTTAACTGAAATTTAATTAGTCATTTTTATCCTTTGATAAGAATGTGAATTTATAAAAACTGACAGAAAATAAAGAACTTTGAGGATCTTTAAAGAATTAACCAAACATACCTCTATCTCAAGAATATTAGACATTCCTTCCCTGCCTTTTAAAATAAAAACTTTGGGAGACAAAATATGTCATGCCAATTCAAATATATTTTGAAACAGTAAGAATGTGAAAAGCACATGCGTAGGGTTTTGTTAAGAGTTTATATTTTAAACTCACTCATTTTCTGGCATTTGTTAAATAATATGCCTTAGGAAGATGGGATGGCCAGTAGAGGTTCAAATACCAGAACAATGCAAGTTAAAAGCATCATCTGTCATCTGTTTTATATTTTTTGTTTTGCAATTCATGTAGAAATGTGCCTCATTCCAAGAAAGAAGAAAAATTATTAAAATGTCCTACCTTATCGCTTCAAGGAGATGTTCTCCATCCCCCCCGCCCCCCGCCGCCCCCTGCCACCCAATCCATATACCCAATACAATGGTTTCTCTTCAGTTAATATTTTCTTAAACTGAAGTGTATTAGAATCACCTGGGAGGGCTTGTTTACTTCAATCTGCTGAGCCCACTCCTGCAGTTTTAGATCCCGTAAGTCTAGGCTTGGAGCCCAAAATTGGCATTTTTAGCAAGGGCCGAAGTCATTCTGATGCTCATGGTCCAGGGAACACACTTTGAGGGCAATTGCTTTGGTAAAAATTGTTTAACTTGTGCTCCACTGAGGATCAGGGTAGCAATTCTAGAAGGAGAAGGAGAATCAGAAGTACCTGAAAGCTTGTTAAAATGCAACTCCCCACCATTCATTCTTGACCTTGGAGGAGCATTAGAATCTGGGGAGCTATTGTGCTCAGATCCCACTTCAAATCAATTGAGTCAAAATCTCTGAGGCTGGATCCTCGGAAGGGTATTTTTTTTAAAGCTCCTACAGTGATCTTAATACCATGGAGGGCTCATAACGACTGCAGATCTCATTTTGAAAGCATGTGTTGGCGGCCATGGGGTATTCATGGGAAAACATGTCCCAGGTAATTCTTAAGTATTTTGAGAAACAGTGCTTTGAGGCTGAGACCCAAACCTTCCCCAAAGACTTAGACTTGCCCGCCTCTGCCTCCAAGTGCACTGCTCGATCACATACATAATTCCTGGCTTTGCAATTGCTCTTCTCTTGCCTGGGAAACTCACCTCTGCTCACTGGGTTAACTCCTTCAGGTCCTTGGACACTATTCAGAGGGAACCCGTTCCCAGAAATCCTTTGATTCCCCTCTTCTGTGCTCTTTCTCCTTTATCTCAGTGCTGATTATACCAGATAGTGGAGTTTCACTTTTCTGTCGGTGTCTCCCATTTAGTGCTCTGAAGGGAGGCATGATGATTTCAGTTTTTATTTTACCTACCCCTAGTGACTATAATTTCTCACCATATTGGTGCCCAATAAAATTAAATGGATAGATGTTAATTAAATTCTATAAATAGGGAAAAACCTGACTTTTTAAAATAATATTTTCCCTTCCTTCTTCCCTCCCTTCCTTCCTTCCTTCCTTCCTTCCTTCCTTCCTTCCTTCCTTCCTTCCTTCCTTCCCTCCTTCCTTCCTTTTAAAGTATGAATTACCATAAGTCTGTCTTTCTAAGGTAAGATAAGACAGCTTACTGAGATGACAGAAATGCCCTATGTTAATAAATAAAGTCAGCAATAGTGCATACCATAATCATAAGAAAAGTCTCATGCTTTATACTTAAATGAGGTCTGCTGTTATGATAAAAAATATTGTAAGAATATCATTAAAATATACTTGAATACCTGTTGCTTTAAATCTTTTCACTGAAGTTGATCCTGAATTTTAAGTTTGTATTTTTTTGAGATAGTAACCATATGTTCAAACAATTGTCTTGACTGTGAAATTTCTTAGCACACTCCAAGAAGTGATCACAAAATACTGCAGTGGCAGGGAGATCACAGAAGACTGAAATGTCAGGCAGAAGTCTGTACTGATGCTGTGGGCCCCTTTGAAAATACATGGAGAATCAAACACCTCAGGACTGACTGCCGGCACCACCAGACTTCAGAGCAATTACATGTCATAAGTTTTTACTTTATTATCTCACAGTGTGACTCTCTCTTGCTTGGTAGTGCAATGCCACAATAACAATAGTTTGCTACAGCAAAGCATGCCTGAGTTTGGAACGGGAGAGGTGGTGGGACATGTCTTATTTTCTTCAATCTGGAATGCGCTCTGTGTATATTACAGCATCTACATAGTTTATCGTGTGTTTCTCATTCTATTATAAAAGGCTAAGCTTTACCACAAAATGTTTATAACCAATAATGCCCTATGTCTCACTAAGGGGGCAAAAGTGAATACATACTAAGGAAAAAGAAAAGCTAATGTATTGCTTGGTGCTAGTGATCTTTTTCTAACATATACTATATAGACCTATGCATGCTTCCTGCTTTAATGGACTTAAGCATTTCCATATTACTATATATAGTTTTATTGTCATGCCAACACCTACAGATTGTTAGACTAGAATCTGTTGTCAATCTCTGCTCCTTTGTATGACCATATTATGACCATGATTCATTTTGCACATGAACAGATGCTCCTCTGTTTTGAGATTATACTAAAAATTGTGGACAAGGTCTATGGTATTCCAGTTCAGATACAGAATTATCTCTAGACTTTTAGAGTATAAAAATAGGGAGTATAGTAGAATTATCTCTACTCAAGAGGAATGATAGTTTGTTTTTCTAGAAATGTGAAATCAGTGAACAAAACCTGAAAATCACTCTAAAGGCAGGAGGTTCTTTGACCCCTAATGCCTGTCACCTTCTGAAATTTCTTAACTAAGCACTATCTGGTCCCACAGTGTCTATACCTCTATCTTCTGCATATAATTGGAGACATCTGATTATTTATATATATGATTATCTGTGTTCCATTTTAATGTAATATTTTAACAAAATGGAGCATGGCAAAATGGATGCTAGTAATAATTGCCAATTAACTCTTATTTTCCTTTAGCTTTTAAGACATTGGTTTCTTTGGGGGTCTTCTATTTCTTGGGTTATAATTGCTCATTTGAATTAGTGTCAGGGTATTTTTATGGAGTGAATGTGAATGGAGCCACTGAAGGGTTTGAACAGGAAGGTGATATGATTGGGATGGTTTTGGAAAATGAATCTGGTCCTATTTTGAAGGATGAATTGGACCTGTTAGAGGCAGAGGATAGGAAGCTTAGTTGGGAGGCAATCATAATCATCTCATGGGAGTTCACATCAGGGCTGTGACTATGGGAAGGGGGCAGATGTAATTGTGCAGAGATAATTGCTGAAGTTGTGCAAGTGATAAAATACATGTGGCAAGAGGGAAGGAGATGTCAAAAGTGTCTCTGAATGTTTGGGTCTTATTGATTTCAAGGACCATGACAAAAATAGGGAGTATAGGAGGAGGAGAAGTTTATTTTCAAAGATAGAGGTTCAATTATGTTTTAAATTGTATCTTGTGTTTATTTGAATCAGCTATGGTAAGACACACATACATGGGATGAATGGCATGAAGAAAGAAGTTTTTGTATTATAGACCCCTAGAAAAAGAAGACACGGAATGCCATGCAGGGCTATATGAGAAACCACCAGTGTTGGCCAGGAGGCATACGGGAAGAAATGCATGAGGCAGGTTGTTTTCTATCACTAGGAATTAGTTTACTCTGGAAATGGTAGTCTCTCCCTTGCAAGCAAGGCCTAGATGTCATAGCATCATAAAGTACCGAACACAAAAGAAACATGATTTGTATGTTGCCTAGGCATTTTATCAAGGTAAAACATCCTCATTAAAGCTAGATACTGGGGTATCTGAGGAAAAGTTAGGATTCTAAGGATAGCATTTTGAATCATCCCTATAGAATGGGGCTCATACAACTAGATGACATTGTCAGAAGAGAGAGCACACATGTAAAGCGAGAAGGGATGGAATTCAAGTGCAGAACACGAGGAATGCCTATACTGAGGACATAGTAAAAGAAAGTAGAGTTAAGAGAAGACCCTGGAGGGTCTCTAAGGTGACAGGAAATCGTGGAGAAAGTGTTCTTCTCAAAGGGAAAGTAGAGGTTAAAGAAGGGATCACTCCCGTGAATGGCAGCTGAGCAAAAACCCAGGGATTGGGCAACCAAGAGGTCATTGAGGACTTCTGATGGTATAGAGCAATAGAACTGTAGGTGTGAAAGTCAGATTGTGAGGGTTTAAAGCAGGTGTGATTTTGAGGCAATAAACATAGACCTCGGGCCTCGGAGGGAAGGTAGGGGAGGGTGGGGATAAGGGGGAGAGATCAACCAAAGGACTTATATTGCAAGCATAGAGGCCTAACCAATGGACATGGACAACAGGAGGGTGAGGGCATGAGTGGGGGGGTAGGGGGTAACGTGGGGATAAGGACACATATGTAATAACTTAATCAATAAAAAAATAAAAAAACACAACCCCCCCCCCCAAAAAAAAAAAAAAACAACAACAACAAAAAAACACAGACCTCATTTTAGAGAAGCTTGATGAAGAAGGAAGGAGAGGGACCCTATCAGTTATTATTAGCTGATGCTCACTAGGCACTCCAAAACCCATTCTCCTAATTTCACTTCTCTATTTCCTGCCTATATCCTACAGCTCTGGAAATGAATTGAAGTTTTTTTAAAAAAATCTCACTGTGTTCTTATACATATTCACTTGGTATCTCCTTCATGAAACTGTTTAAGCTTAAAGGCAGGGGTGCTGTATTACATGACTGTATCCTCAGTGCTAACTGAGGATAAACTGTGATTACTGCATGTCTCTTGAATGATAGAATGGATGGATATTTCTCAGAAGAGTAGTTTACCCTCCCGACCTGTCATAAATTGCATGTCAGTTGTATCCCTCTGTATGTGGGTTTTCCTCCTTGCTTGTATCTATCAATTATTTCAAAATGCAGCTGGCAGTTTATTTCTTCCACAAATTTTTTCCCAATTAATCTAAACTAAAGTTATTTTGTATATTCTCTGTGCATAAATTATTTATTCAATTTGTATAAATTATACTGTGCTTAATAAAATTCTGCTTTGTAAATAATCTTAGGTCATAATATGTTCGTAAGTTTTCTGTCTTCAGATATCACAAGACATTATTCATGCTGAGCAAATGTTAACAGGCATACAATAAACTTTAAAATACATTCAAATATGCAAATATCATAGATCAATATCATAGATTTGCTACCTATATGATCTACTAGGCAGAAATTTTCATTAATGTGATTCTTTTGGATAATATAAAACAGAATTTCATGAATTACTAACCTTTAAAATGTTGAAATAATACTCTGAAGATAATGCATCATCCAATATATTGTTAATATTCTGATTTTGTCTGTTGGCAAAAATGAAGTGGCTAGAAGTGTTCTAGTCATCTAATTTTGAATGGTATTGTTTCTTTATTACAATCATTGTTTGACTTGTATAAATTTGGTGCACTTACATCATTTTTATAAAAGCCTAGCAAGTGAATTCTTTGATTGAGAGTTATTAGAAATTAAAAAGGAGGAGACAGACTGTCAGAATGAGGGTGAAAAATCCAGTTAGGTCCTGGCTTGATGGCCCAGTTGGTTGGAGCATCATCCATACACCAAAAGGTTGCAGGTTCAATTCCCGGTCAGGGCATGTAAGTAGATTATAGGTTTGTTCACCAGTCAGGACAAATATGAGAGGCAGCTGATCAATGTTTCTCTCTCACATTGATGTTGTTCTCTCTCCTTTCCTCTCTTTCTAAAATCAATAAGAGCATATCCTTGGGTGAGGATTAAAAATAATCCACATAGAAATTGTATTAACAGAAATTAGAGAAGTAGAAAGAAACATCAAGTAATGTACTGTGCAAATAAAGGTGCATATTATCTAACAGGCTATATTTTGTACAAGTATTATGATCAGGGGTTACACTGATATACTATATTACCTTCTTCTTCCCCTACTAAACTGAGAACTTCTCCAGGGCAGTGTCTGTATTTTATTGATCTCTTTTCTCAATACTTAGCATGAAGTTTGGCATCAAATATGCCCTCAGTGTTTATTGAATTGAATTAAAAATTTATAGCCACCAGGCCAAGTATTTTATACCCTTTTTGCATCTTTACATTTATTTGTTTAATATATTTTAGATCTATATTTATTGATATGGAAAAATGTGCATAATTCTTTGTTGAGGGGAGAAAATAGGTTTCAAACCATTTAGAGAACCACGTTACCTATATAAATATGTATCCATGTATACACAGGCCAAAAATGCATAAAGATAGGTCCTAAAGGATAGTCAATCAGATGGGATTTCAGATGATTTTTATTCATATCTTCATATTTTTTCACATCTGGCTCTTCCATGGTGAGCTCAGGTTAACGTTACAAGATTGAAGCCAATTTTTTTTTTCCAGAATGTAGGTAGAATGTAAATTGAACCAGGAAGCTTCAGGTTCCAGAACTGCCCCTTACCAGCTATAGCAAAGTACTTGTTCAAGTTACAGTTTAATCATATGTAATAAAAGAAAACGGACGCATCTGCCCTTTTAATGTTCTTGGGTTGTTTTAAGTACCAATGTGGGTATGATCTTGGTGCAAAACTCAGGCCTTACTTTTGTTCACTTTAATTTTTACTTTCAGCCCTTATTCTGTTCCATTGATTGGAAACTTACCCTGGCTCCCCTGGAATTTCACATTCTTGTCCCCCAAATTTATGATTGAGTTTTGGCATCTTAAATGGTGTTAAGACTTGGGATTTGCTGGGCGCAGGTGAGGAAATCATTGATTGGGGGTCCATAGCTGTAGTTGTTGGAACATCCAGTCTACTGGTCTGCATGGCCCCGTCGGAGCCCAAGGCTCTCTTGTTTCTAGAGCACACTGGGGTACCAGGCAATTTTTCAAATCTGCCAGTCTCAGCGCCTGCCTATACAAGCCACCTCTCTCAGTTTTTGCTCACTCGCAGGGGCAGTGTCTAGAATCTGGGCTGGGAATATGCTCTGCTTTCAGAATCACCAGCTGCCCTCCCTTTAGCTCTGAATACAGCAAAATTGCTTCCTTCTCTGGGAAGAGGCAGGAAAGCTTTATTATCCCTGATTCTCATCGCTCTCTGCATGCCCAGATATGTTATCTGTACCATGGAATCCTCTTTAGCTCTGGGAATCATAGATTTCTTCTGTTTTACATCTGTCACAAGACTCTGCTAGGGCTGTGAGTATAAGGTCTGTACCTGACTGAGTGAAATAAAAGAAAATGCATAAAAATGAGGGAAACAAAACCCAGAGGTATTTTAAAATATTTTCCTGACAGTTAAAAAAGTGCTATGATCCTGGGAGAGTATGCAGAGTATACATAACTAGATAGAAGACACTCTATGAATCTCCTCAATAGAGTCTGGAGAAGGAATTAAATTCTAATATCCTAAGAAATCCATTGAATGCAATAAATTATCTTATCTCTCTTGCACCTAGAATGGTATTAGCCATACACTTCCCTTGGGGGAGTTGAGAAAATAATTACTCAAACCAGCTCCCTAGGGAACTAATTATCTCCCTGAACTTGTTGGGGAAGACACACAACATTGAGAACTGTGCTGCAATTCAAGTGAGGAGAACCTTAACTAAAAAAGCAATATAAAAATTATAGCAAAAAATGCATAGATATGTACCCCAGGAATGAAGGGTCAAGGAAAGTATTCTCAGGAGAAAGTGACAGGTAAGAAATTAAGAGATAACCTAAAACTCTAGAAAATGTAACAATACTAGTCTTGTAGATATTTTGACATTGTGGAGAATAGAAGCTTGGAATAGTGGAAAACAGGAACAGGAAATGAAAAACTTTTTACTTGTGTTGTTTGAATATCTTATGGGGATATGAAAGAATCCTGGGCTCCAAATTATGACGTGCTACAAAGCTAGTTTTAATGTCCTGTATCCTTTGAATAAAAGTACATATATCCTGATTAGGAATACAAGGTAAGAGGGAGTATGGTCTTCGAAATCAGAAAGGTGGCCCAAGTTAACTAATTATATACCTCCAACATTTATTTAACTTTAGATACTCAGTTTGGTCATCTATAAAAATAGAAGCTATCATTTACTTTGTAAAGATGTGGAAAAATTCAAATGAAATAGATGTAAAGCGCATTAAGACAGTATCTGGTACATTATAAATGTTCTATAAATCACAGGTATTATTTTGCTTGGTTTTAGTTTAACTGCTTTATAAGAAGACAAGTATATTTATTGTTTTAAGGAATTAAAAAATAACTACAAAGTTGTTTCATCTTTTCCCCTTTACCAGACTCCTGAGGACTACACAAATGATAGGAGCTAGTGGTTAAAAAGAGGGAAAGTAAAACAGGTTACAGGATCCATGACTTTCCTGGGAAGTACCAAGAGCTATTATGCCTTTTCCTATTTATTTGGTGGTAAACAGATTCAATGTTTTGTCTATCTGATCATGATTGTGTGCATTTGTGTGTGTGCATATATGTAGCTCTATTTTTATAAAGTGCTGATCATGGTTGATTTAAAATACTTTTAATTTTAAAAGGTTATATTTTCTTCTGGAATCCTCTTGTATCCACAAAGACAGTGATAGAGTATCATTTAAATAATACATAGTGAGGAGACTATAACAGAGTGGTTAAGAGAAGAATTTTGGAGGTTGACTTAAAATACATTGACTTTGAAATAAATATGCATCTGGTATAAAGAATAGACTTAACTAAATATACAGATTGGTTTTACTAACAGATACCACTTTGGGAAGATACGTGTTTTGGTTTTAAAAATATTCCAGTTTGAGTTCAGTTGTATTATAGCTTACATAATACTAATTAGATGCTGGCTTAGAAATATGTGTTAGTCATAAAATTTTGGCTAAAATCACATCAGAAATTTGATAGGGTAAAAAAACAAAGTGACTATTCACATGTTTAAAATCTTGAGAAAAACATAGTATGTACCACTTGACAGTCAAATTGTTCCATGATGTTAAGGAGAAACAATGAAATTGTTCCATGAAGCTGCTGAGGACTACTAGGTTCAGAGTGACTAGGCTCAGGCTTTATTTCAGCTGGATAGTGATCTGTGACCTTAACAGCTCTCTGAACTGTGATTTCTAACAAAACAAAGTGTAGAAAGCATCCATCTCACAAATATTTCTTGGGTTTATTTTGTTTAATCTAATGGAAATTCCTTAAAGCAATAGACTTCTTTAACAATGCTTGTGTTGAAATATTAGAAAAACGCTGACTTTATAAACTATTTTATGTTGGGTATTTACTATTAGTAGTTAATGGATATATAATGACTTGTCACATTTAAACTAAGTAATTGATAAAGTTATTAAATACCTTATATGTTCAAATAATTCAAGTTAATATTCAAAATCATAAAATTGTCAAAATTTTGTTTTTTAATTGATCTGTTAGGAATTTCAAAGCTAAATTCACCTTAAATATAATAATTATAAAATAACTTACTAATTATCCAGAATGGTTCAGAATCAAAAGAAGTATCTCTTATGCCCTTGTTTGTACCTTATATTTGTGGTTTGTTCAAGAGTGCAAGAGGAGAGAAACTGATGTGGATGGTAGCAGGAGGTAGGATATATTTCTGTGGTAAGAGAAAAATGCCTTAGGACATATCTCATTACCAGCTTCCTCTTCCCTTGAAGTGGTCTTCATCCTTGCTTTTCCTCCTGAGCCAACTTCACTTCTGGTCTTCCCAAGGGCCTACCCTCTAATTGGCTCTGGGGTGGGGCCCGGAGCTTTACCTAGGCTTGAGTCCAAGTGTTCAGAGAAGGTGTGATTTTTGTCCTTCTGTGGTGCTGGTGCTCATGTTACACCCTCACCCCCACCCCCCTTTCTGAGAGATGAGGAAGCATCATTTGTCTTCTATTTACCTCTGATGCCTTTGTGCACACAAGAAACACAGGCACAGATCTAGCTGGGCATCCAGGTGAGACACAGACCAATGAGTTACGTCGAGAGAGATGTGAAGATGATGACATCATCAAGATGGCAACATAGGTTGTTTTTAACTTCAGTCCCCCAGACAAAAAGACCAATTAGCAACTCTCCATAGACAAGATACCAGAGAAAATCCCTAAACCCAGGTTGAGGCTGAAGCACCCCCCAGACAAGACCATGAAGAACTACATTAGGCAGGTAAGAGGAGCTGCCATACTTTGACCACATTTCCCATTCCCCAGGCTAGCACAGAGCCAATATAAGAGGGTCCCTCTAGGTTTAGGTTTTCTTTGGTGGGCAGAGAGCCCAAGACGACCATCCAGCTCTCAGAGCATTGTAGGATGCTTCCCAGGAAGCCCATTCAGATCTTGCCTCACAAAGATCACTGGGGAATCTGTAGGGCTTGACCACTGGGGATCAGATAGAGAGGAAGAATGGTGGTGGGGCTTACAGCCACCAGCACTCAGATCTTGGTGGACTATATGACTCATTGCAGTATGCCTGAGCAGACATCCAAGCCAGTGGCTCTGTGCATCTGCAGAGTCAAACCAGTAGCCCTGTCTGGTCAGGGAGCTCAGTTGATAGTTCTGCCTGGTTTAGATCCCTAGCCAACTAGCCATATCGGCTATCAAGCTTCTTCTACAGCCCCATCTGGACAGAAAAGCAAATTTTCAGTGTTTCCTCAACTGCTGAGTATAGCTTCCAGTTCCACCCAACCAGGAAGCCTGATGAGAAAATCTGGGCAGCTGTGGAGTTCATCCTACAGCTATGAATGGGCAGGGAGCCGGGCCCGCAATATTTCCCAACTGTCAAATTAGCCTCTGGAGAGTCTCAGAACCCAGCCTATGGTACAGCCCAGTCACATAGCCCAGCCTACAGTCCCATAGCCCAGTAGAGATTAGCTTATGGCCTTGCCTGATTGCTGAACATAGCTTGTGGTCTCATCCAGATAGAGAGCCCAATGAATGTACCAAATTGCAGAACGTAACCTGCAAACCTACCTAACAAGGGAGCTTGGACAACAACTCCTTCTGAATACAGAACAAGTCTCTAGCCCACCAACTGTAAGATGTAGTTGGAATACCCTTCCAATTAAAGAACCAAGCAGAAAACATTGCCCAACAGTAGAGTATAGCCAGTAGCTTACCTGATCACAAAGCCAGGCCTATAGCCCTGCCCGAATTCACAACAGAGTCTGCATCCCTGCCTGTAGCCCTGTCTGAACACATAATCCAGACGTGTGACCTTGCCCAACCACAGGTGATTGAATGTTCAGCTCAAGGCACTGTCTGACCTTAGAGCACAGCAAGCTGCCCTGCCTGATGAGGGAGCCACCCAGCCACCTCGTTTGAATATGCAGCCCAGTGAACAGGTGCCCAGTGCCCAGTCACTGGCTCTCTATCTAACTTTAAAACATGGAGAGTGGTCATGCTTAACTAGAGACCCCAAATAGCAAGTCCTACCCTGCTGATGGCCCATCTAGAGTGTCAAGTGAAGCCAGCAGGTGAGAATTTGTTCCCATTAACTCAAACTGTAAAGTCTGAAAGAGGAGACTACTTACTCAAATGTGAAAATACCAATATAAGGAATCATGGATCATAAACAAACATGACACCATCAAAGGAAATTAATAAAGCTCCACTAACACTCTAAAGAAATGGAGATCTATGAACTCTTTGAGTTCTTAATAATTCTCTTAAAGAGGTTTAGTGAACATAGAGACAACTAAATAAAACTAGAAAAAAAGTACATATCAAATGAGTTCAACAGAGAAAACAACAACAAACCAAAGAAAAATCCTAAAGCAGAAGAATACAATGATTGAATTGAGTAATTCAATAGAGCTAAACAGAAGTCACAACCAAGCAGAATAAGGAATCAATAAAGAATCAATGAACTATAAGATAGGTCATTTGAAATTATCCAGTTAGAGGAGAAAAGAGAAAAAAGAATAAAAAAAGAGTATGGAAAGTCTATAGGACTTATATACATGTTATGGGAATCCCAAAAAGAGAAGAATAAGGCACAGAAGTCTATTTAAAGCATTAGTAAGATACCTCGTGTAGGTTAAACCCCAAAAGGGCTAAAATGAGACACATCATAATTAAATTGTCAAAAGTCAGAGTTGGGGATTTTAACACTCCAATTTCAACAATGTATTGATCATCCAGAGAGAGAATCAATAGCAAATAGATTTGAACAACACTATAGAACAAATGGATCTAACAGGGATATACAGAAAATTACATTCAAAAGCAACAGAGTGCACATTCTTCTCAAGTACACACAAGACATTTTTGAGGATAAATCATATGTTAGGCCACAAAACAAGTTTCCACAAATTCAACAAATTCAAGAAGATAAAAATTTTCTGAACACACTGGTATGAAACTAGAAATCACTTAACAGGAGGAAAGTTAGAAAATATACAAATACATGAAAATTAAATGACACACTCATTTACAATCAATAGATCAAAGAAAATATCAAAGGAGAAAAAAAAGAGACATAAAAATGGAAGCACAACATACTGAAACATAATGGCTGCAACAAAAACAATTCTAAGACGGTCGTTACTAGTGATAAATGCATAGATCAAGAAAATGGAAAGATTATGACTAAACAACCTAAATTCATACCTCAAGGAACTAGAAAAAGGAGGAGAAAACAAGTACAAGTTAGCAGAATAAAGGAAACAATAAAGATTAATAAATAAATGAAATAGAGAATAGATTAATAAAACTAAGAGTTAGTTCTTTTAAGAGATAAACATGACAAACCTTTAGCTAGACTAACGAAGAAGGAAGAGAGGACTCAAATTTATAAATGGAAGGGGAGATATCACAATTAATACCACAGAAATGCAAAGGATCATGCGAATACTGAAAATATCTGTATGCCAACAAATTGAGTAACCTAGAAGAAATGAATAAATTCTTAGAAATATATGCCCTACCAAGGCTGAATCATAAAGAAATAGAAAATCTGGACAGACCAATTAAAAGTAAGGATATTGAATTAGTAATTAAAAACTTCCCCAAAAAGATAAGCCTAGGACCAGATGGTGTCACTGGTGAATTCTACTAAACATTTAAAAATTAATTAATGTCATGTCTCCTCAAACTCTTCCAAAAAATTTAAGTGGAGGAATACTCTCAAACTTAATTTATGAGACCAGCCTTACCCTGCCTGATGTCAAAGCCATAAAAAGGACACTACAAGGAAAAAAAAAAGCACTTTAGAGCAATATCCCTAATGAATATAGATGGGAAAATACTCAACAAAATACTAGCAAACCAAATTCAACAGCACATTAAAATGATCATACACCATGATTGAGTGGGATTATTCTCTGGGATGCAAAGATGGTTCAACATATGCAAATGAATGAATGTGACACATCACATTAATATAATGAAAGATAAACATTATATGATAATATTAATAGATGTAGAAAAAGCTTTTTGACAAAGTTTAACATTTATTCATGATAAAAAAAACTCTCAGCAAAGTTGGAATAGAGGGAACAATACTTTAACATAATAAAGAGCATATATGACAAGACCACAGATAACCTCATACTCAATGGTGAAAGTTTGAAAGCTTTTCTTCTAAGATCAGAAACAAGACAAGGATGTGCATTCTCTCCACTCCTTTTCAATATAGTACTGGAAGTCCCAGGTATAGCAATAAGGAAATAAAAAGGAAAAAAAACAAAGGCATTTAAATCAGAAATTTTTTATATGCTTTTACATATAAAAAGTTCTAAAGACCACCAAAAAATTGTTAGAACTAATGAACAAATACAGTAAAGTTTAAAGATACAAAATCAACATATAAAAATTAGTTGCTTTCTATGCACTAATAATGACTTATCTGAAAAGGAAATAAAGGACACAATTCCATTTATGATAGTTTTGAAAACAATGAAGTACTTAGGAATAAACTTAACCAAGGAGATGAAAGATCTGTACATTGAAGACCATAAGACATTGATGAAAGAAGTTGATAAAGACACAATTAAATGAAAATATATAACATATTCATGGGTTGAAAGGTCAATTACATCATATTAACACTGGAAACATATTCTGTAATGTATATTTCAGTAAATAAATTCATTACTCAAACTGAGTGTGCAAAAATGATAGAGGAGGAGCAAGGCTATGTCCTCTGGTATCAGATTTTGTTTTATAGCAAATAGATATGAACAACACTATAGAACAACATACTGAAACGTATGTTTCAGTGATGAGGCAGAAGGCTCATCCTCATCAATTAATATATTCAAATGGATGTGAAAATTTATTCTCAGATTAGTCCAAAAATATATGAACTCAATTTTATATACACATTTATTCTAGTATGAAGGCTGATTCAGTATCTGAATAAAGTTGTCTGTAAGCAGTCTGAAAAGCTGTCTTACTTAAGAGGTTAAGAAGAAGAAAAACACATTATTTTATGTTCTTCACCCAAATTTCATAGCAAAATGCTTGCCAAACTGTATGAATCTAATGAAATCCCCTTGGTGTTAAGAGTGTTAGTCAGCACATGTCCAAGCCATTTGCAGCCTGGGAAACAAATGTAGAGCACATGTTGTGAAACAAGTTTATGTGAGAGGACTCTGGACTCCAGAGCCAAAAATGTGAATGTTGGCCATAAACAACAGAGGGTTAAAAAATGTCTACATAGAAAAATATAATATTTGTTTCTAATGTTTAGGCTCTTTCCCTAATACAATGGGAAATCAGTTTAATGAATGGGGAACATGCCAGGTTGCAGAGCTAAGTCATAGCAGTTTGGCTGCATGTAGTCAACCATGTGATAGTTTTCATATAATAGAAAATATTATTGTATTTTCAAAAGTAACTAAAGCCATAAGGAAAGCTTTTTGGCTCCATTCATGGCTAATGATCAGGTCAGTGGATCAAATGCTTCAAATAAAACAAAATAAAACAAAAATTTCATATTTACAGAAATATTAACTGTTCTAATTAATCCAAGATGTAAGAAAACTTTTAAACTTATTCCAGCTGATTTTAACTATTGTTTATCTTTTTAGCATTCAATGGAGAGGTTTAAGTTTGGATTTATTCAGGAGAGATATGCCATTTTGTGTATGGAATTTTGTTTGAGAAAACATAATGATGCAATAAAAAATACCTTATTGTGTATATTGAAACCACAAAGAATCTCATTGTAGAGTCCCATAGGTAAACTAAACCTTTTTGTTTCACTCTTAAAGAATGCTTAGGCAATCCTGTAATTAGGATGTCACCTTGCTGACTGAGTAATTCAGATGAATATTATTCACCTTTCTTTTGTAGTGTATAATTGGGTATTTTAGAATTTGTGGTTTGGGTAAAGTATAACATTAATAAACCTAAAACCCTAGCTTTGTTTCCCCTTTGAGTAGATAACATTCACTGTGACCCAGAAATGGCATCCTACTCCCCAGTGCCCATCTCAAAAATGTATGAGCATCAGTTTAGCCCAAGTATCCATCAGTAGATGAGTGGATACATTTATACAATGGAATACTACCCTGCTGTAGAAAGGAAGACGATTTTACTCTTTGTGACAGCACAGATGAACCTTATATTAAGTGAAATAAGCCAGTCAGAGAAAGACAAGTACCATATTTCACTCATATATGGAATTTAATGAACAAACTGAACTACCAAGCAATATATTTATTCAGGAGAGATATGCCATTTTGTGTATGGAATTTTGTTTGAGAAAACATAATGATGCAATAAAAAATACCTTATTGTGTATATTGAAACCACAAAGAATCTCATTGTAGAGTCCCATAGGTAAACTAAACCTTTTTGTTTCACTCTTAAAGAATGCTTAGGCAATCCTGTAATTAGGATGTCATCTTGCTGACTGAGTAATTCAGATGAATATTATTCACCTTTCTTTTGTAGTGTATAATTGGGTATTTTAGAATTTGTGGTTTGGGTAAAGTATAACATTAATAAACCTGAAACCCTAGCTTTCTTTCCCCTTTGAGTAGATAACATTCACTGTGACCTAGAAATGGCATCCCTACTCCCCAGTGCCCATCTCAAAAATATATGAGCATCAGTTTAGCCCAAGTATCCATCAGTAGATGAGTGGATACATTTATACAACGGAATACTACCCTGCTGTAGAAAGGAAGACAATTTTACTCTTTGTGACAGCATGGATGAACCTTATACTAAGTGAAATAAGCCAGTCAGAGAAAGACAAGTACCATATTTCACTCATATATGGAATTTAATGAACAAACTGAACTACCAAGCAATATAGAGATAGCCTATAGATAGAGAGCAAGCAGGCAACTTGGGTTGGGGAGTGTTGGGGGTGGGGTGGAGGGATTGAGCAAATAGTAAGAGAGAGAACTCAAGGACATGGACAATAGTGTGGTGATTTTGGGGGTGGTGGGAGATGGGTAGAGGTGGTAGAGGGCATAGAGAGGATGAAAGGTTATGGAAAAAAAATTAAATTAAATTAAAAAATAATGTGAGCAACAGTTCAGAGTATAGGTACAGAGTTAGGAAGACCTGAGTGTTAATTCCAATGGAATCACTTACTACTTCTATGAAATTAGGCGAGTTGCTTGGCCCTGATGCATCACTTTTTCCCTCTGTAAATGGGGATAATACTACCACCTACCACCTGCGGTTATAGTGGTGAATGTTAAACTAGATAATGTGCCAAGCAGTCAGTTAACGCTCAGTAAATATAGCTATGCTTCCTCATGGTGAGCATGATATGACTGGATGATTAAAAACAAAGTAAGGAGCACGCACCATGAATGGGGATTATTGGCAGTGCCTTCACACTACTTGATGGAGAGCAAACCAACAAGTAGAGGCATGGTTAAGGTTAGAGGTGAACAAACTGACTTCTGGCTGTTCCTTGCATCACACACACCCCCCTTCTTTCTTTCCTGCCTGTTCAAATCTCAGTAGTGTCAATCTGCTTTCCTCTAAAATAGCTCAAAACAAGCAAAACAATAATAGAATAAGCATGGGTTGGGAAGAAGAGACAAACTTTGGCCAAAAGCCCTGGTGATATCTGGCCCAATTAATTGCATCATACATATTTAATATCATTTTCTAAGTTTAAAATTATGTGAAGACATAAGTAATAGTAAAATAGTGACTATGGTAAAAATGTTTATAGCCAGTTAAACTATTCAGTTTTTCATGTTAGGTTTTATATGGTAATGATTGTTATGCAATTCATAGACAATGTCAGGTTTCATTTTATCATGACAAATGGATACTCTGAAGTTTACTGAGTGCAAATGATATACTTTCAAGTAATAATACTTAGTTTATTAGATATAGCAATTTATTGGAAATATAGAAATGTGGATTATAGTCACATCAAACTCTTTAGTAATATTAATATCATTTTTTAAAAAAGAAATACATTCATATGGCTCATTAAGTGCTATTAAACAGATGCCTAGATTCATAGTTATAAAATATTTTTATCTAACTTCTATGATGAGAATGCCCATATTGAATTTTCAGACAGTCTCAAAGATATATGTAAAAGAAAAGTGGTTTAAAGAATAATCCTCAAAGTGTTGATGCTACAGATCTGGAAATCCCATAAGGAATAACTGTCTTGAAAAATTTATACCTTTTCCTCCTTTTGCTGAATGAATTATATTGTGAACAGGCAACCTGTCTCTCAGAATTTTGTCACTTATGTGACAGGCTGGTCTCAATATAAAGATGAAAATCCAAAGCACAAACCATGAATGTGTTCATAAAAGTGCAGGGCAGTTCTTAAACATTTAGTAATGTGTTAGGTGTTAAAGAAATGGAGGTGAGTAGCTTAAGAGAGTAGGTAATGCCCAAGTTTCCTTCCCAGAAATAATACATAGAAATAAAGGCCCTAATGCAGTACAGTTCAACTATGACACAGCATTCAGTTGGGAGAGAGGTGGCAGTTAGATAATTCCTTTGTGCTGACCTGGACACAGGCCATTTCGTCTGCACAGAAAGCCTGATTGAACTGATAACATGGTTGTCAGAAAGCCTCTGGTTTTCCCCCGTTGATAATTCCTGCATTATGGCAAAATCATCACTTAGGAAAACCTGGTTCTAGTCCTTTCCTTACTTGCTCTCTAGAATCACTTGTCATTTAACCCTTTGCAAGCATTTCAACATAAGTAAGAAATATCAGGATAACACTGTTCTGCAGGGGATAAATAACTATAACTCCATTGCCTAAGAGTCTTGCATCTGCTTTCTTTTTGCGGTAAGAAGAAAGTTTGGCTGTCCAGCTGTAGTGCAATAACTAAGTTGAGGTCAGGTGTTTGTAATCATTTTCTAATAAAGCGGACTCTGTGCAAAATTATATTTTCTTCTTTCACATTAACCCCAAGTCAAATAAACACTTCTGAGAATTGCAGTCCATAAAACAAGCTAAAATGTGTTTCAGTCATTTCTTATTTTAAGACTCATATACAAACTTGAAAGAGCAACGAATTTGAGAAAATTACTAGATTCTGAAATATATTAAAAATACTGAAAGTCTAGCGCTAAATGTTGTATATCTCATAGTCCAATGCATTTGATACATCTAAATTCCTGCCTTTGTTTGGTCTTAAGCTTTTCCTATAAAAGGGGAAATGGTCATCCACAATGTTCAGCAAAAATGGGTAAATTTCTCAAAAAATATGTATTTATCTATAGCATATTGATTAAAATGTTGGTCTCTGAACCCCAACAGCATGAAAATGAATCTGTTTCATCATGGAATAATCAAATGACCTTAGGCAAGTTCTTTATTCCCTCTACACCTCAGCTTCCTCAACTATTAAAATAATAAGAATTCTATGGGAGGCAGCTTGTAAGACAGCCTCAGTGATTCCCACCTCCTGGTATTTGACACTTGTGTAATTCTCTCCCCTCTGAGTGTGGGCGGGGGCTTGAGTGACTCTCTTCTAATGAGTAGAATGTAGCAAAGGTAATAGGATATCATTTCCAAGGTTAGGTTATACAAAGTTTTAACTTTCTTTGGAGGGTTGGTCTATTCTTCTTTCTCAAACGTTTTGCAAGCAGCCCTATCAAGAGGCTCATGTGGCAAGGAACGGATGTCTTCAGGCAATAGCCAGGGAAAATAGGCCTGCCCAAAGCCCCATTTGTAATTGTGGAACCATATTTTCTGAGGCCTTCCAATAGCCAGGAATGTGAGCCTGAGACACCCAGCTAGGTTGTACCTGATTTTCTAACCCACTGAAACTGTTGGTTGTTTTAAGCTGTCAAGTTCAGGTTTAATTTGTTACACAACAATAGGTAACTAATACAAACTAGGGTAATAATAAAAATCAATGTATAGGATGGTGGTGATGGTTAAGTGTGATAAGTGAACAGAACCTGAGACAGCACAATCTCTGTAAATGACAGTTCTCATTCCTTGCATTGAAAGGGAATTGCTATGATCTACATGTTTGTATGTCCCCCTAATTCATGTTCAAAGTGATGGTATTAGGGGATGGGGCCTTTGGGAGGTGTTTAGGCTTAGTTCTTTCATGGAAGAGGGCTGACAGAGTTTCCTGGCCTTCTGGTCATGTGAGGATAAAATGGGAAGTCTGCGATCTACAACAGGGCCCTCACCTTACCATGCTGGCATCCTGATCTTGGATTTCTAGGCTCCAGAATTGTGAGAAATAAATTTCTGTTGTTTATAAGCCACCTAACTTTTAGGATTTTGTTCTTGCAGCCTAGGGATGAAATAGACTGACAGGAATGAAAACTTATGAGTTTTAATGTTTTAAAGCAGAAGAAAGCTAATTAAATAGCACCTTTCAAATTAGGGTTACTATCTTTCCTTTATAACTTTTCTTTTCTGTTTATAAACTCTGTTTATAAGCCATGTCCTTTATTACTCATTTCCTTATGGTTTTCTTTTCATAAGACAGAAACACTACTTCCTTAGATAATCTCACAATACTAGTATAATCCTGGGATCAAATTATTCAAAACACAATCCACAACCTTCAATTCACACATGCTACTCAATAATTTGAGTTACCCTGACTAAAGTTTATCACCCTAGAGAAAACAAATCATTATTGCTCTTTTTTTTGTGGGAGGCAGATGATTGTGGAAGTATGTGCTTCAAATTCATTTCAAAATCTTAATGTGTGAGTTTTTGTTATGGTGCATTATCTAAGTGTTTTTGAAAATTTGTCTGAAGATTTAGATCAGTGAAAATAACTGGTAACATAACAGAATTTATTCATTTTTTAGATATCTCTTTTATAGCAAAGGTCCAGCTTTAAGAAGACAGACAGCTCTGTCAACTGAGAATTCTGATGGGGTCATTCAAGTATGTCCAACATCTGAAATGGTAGGTGATGTTTCAAGATAGAAATAAAGTATAGACAAAAGGTATTTTCCTTGTCTTTTCCCATGTTTCCTGCACCCTTTCATATAGATACATGAAAAAAATTCCTTATACACCTAAGGAGGGGTGTAAACATGATGGACAGATCTGGAGATATCTGTCTGCCAGTCCAAATGTACTCTTTAATTCTAACAGATTAGCAGTAAAATACTATTGAATTATAAAATAATAACAATTCTAGACAAATTTAAAAGTTTAGAAAAGTTTTAAAAACTACTTTAAAATATCATTGCAAAATCAGACTACAAAGTGTATTTACTTATTGTGTTTCCACACAGTGGCAGGTAAAACTTTAGAATTTCAAATATAATGACTTACTGAAAATACAGTGGTTACGAAAAACCTAAAAGGTATAACAGAAGATAGCTAACAAGAGTGTAATGAAATACTGATAATAAATAACTATCTGAAAATATACCTATTTATATCCTAAATTTTCTACTTTTGAATATTTTATTTTTTTTTTAAATATCTATTTTTATTGCTTAAATTATTACAAAGAGTATTACATGTTTCTCCTTTTTTCCCCCCGCACTTGACAATCCCCTGGCCTCCCTTACCCCCGCCCCCAGTGTCTTATGTCCATTGGTTATGCTTATATGCATGCATACAAGTCCTTTGGTTGATCTCTTACCCCCCCGCCTGCCCCCCCACCCTCCCCGGCCTTCCTGCTGTAGTTTGACAGTCTGTTCGAGGCAACTCTGCCTCTGTATCTATTATTGTTCAAAAGTTTATAATGGTCTCTATTATCCATGAATGAGTGAGATCATGTGGTATTTTTCCTTCATTGACTGGCTTATTTCACTTAGCATAATGCTCTCCAGTTCCATCCATGCCATTGCAAATGGTAAGAGTTCCTTCTTTTTTACAGCAGCATAGTATTCCATCGTGTAGATGTACCACAGTTTTCTAATCCATTCATCTACTGATGGGCACTTAGGCTGTTTCCAAATCTTAGCTATGGTGAATTGTGCTGCTATGAACATAGGGGTGCATATATCCTTTCTGATTGGTGTTTTTGGTTTCTTGGGATATATTCCTAGAAGTGGGATCACAGGGTCAAATGGGAGTTCCATTTCCAGTTTTTTGAGGAAACTCCATACTGTCTTCCATAGTGGCTGCACCAGTCTGCATTCCCACCAGCAGTGCACAAGTGTTCCTTTTTCTCCACATCCTCTCCAGCACTTGTCGTTTGTTGATTTGTTGATGATAGCCATTCTGACAGGTGTGAGATGGTACCTCATTGTTGTTTTGATTTGCATCTCTCGGATGATTAGCGACTTTGAGCATGTTTTCATATGTCTCTTGGCTTTCTGAATGTCCTCTTTTAAAAGGTGTCTATTTAGGTCCTTTGCCCATTTTTTGATTGGATTGTTTATCTTCCTTTTGTTAAGTTGTATGAGTTCCCTATAAATGTTGGAGATTAGGCCCTTATCAGATATAATGTTGGCAAATATGTTCTCCCATGTAGTGGGCTTTCTTGTTGTTTTGTTGATGGTTTCTTTTGCTGTGCAGAAACTTTTTATTTTGATGTAGTCCCATTTGTTTATTTTCTCTTTAGTTTCCAATGCCCTAGGATCTGTATCGGTGAAGAAATTGCTTCGGCATATGTCTGAGATTTTGTTGCCTTTGGATTCTTCTAGTATTTTTATGGTTTCCGGTCGTATATTTAAGTCCTTTATCCATTTTGAGTTTATTTTTGTGTATGGTGTAAGTTGGTGGTCTAGTTTCATTTTCTTGCATGTATCTGTCCAATTTTCCCAGCACCATTTATTGAAGAGACTGTCTTGACTCCATTGTATGTTCTTGCCTCCTTTGTCAAATATTAATTGAGCGTATTGGTTGGGGCTGATTTCTGGGCTCTCTATTCTATTCCATTGATCTATATGTCTGTTCTTGTGCCAGTACCAGGCAGTTTTGAGAACAGTGGCTTTGTAATACAGCTTGATATCTGGTATTGAGATCCCACCTACTTTGTTCTTTCTCAGGATCGCTGCAGCTATTCGGGGTCGTTTTTTGTTCCAGATGAATTTTTGGAGAGTTCGTTCTAGGTCTGTGAAATATGCCGTTGGTATTTTAATGGGAAGTGCGTTGAATTTATAGATTGCTTTGGGCAGTATGGACATTTTAATGATGTTGATTCTACCAATCCATGAACACGGTATGTTCTTCCATCTGTTTATGTCTTCCTCTATCTCTTTTTTCAACGTCCTGTAGTTTTCTGAGTAGAGGTCTTTTACCTCTTTAGTTAAGTTTATTCCTAGGTAGCTTAATTTTTTTGGTGCGATGGTAAATGGGATTGTTTTTATAATCTCTCTTTCTGAAAGTTCACTGTTGGTGTATAGAAATGCCTCAGATTTCTTGGGGTTAATTTTGTATCCTGCTACATTGCCAAATTCATGTATTAAGTCTAGTAGCTTTTTGATGGAGTCTCTAGGGTTTTGTATGTATAATATCATGTCATCTGCAAATAAGGACAGTTTTACTTCCTCTTTTCCAATTTGGATGCCTTTTATTTCTTCTTCTTGTCTAATTGCAATGGCTAATACTTCCAGTACTATGTCGAACAGGAGTGGTGAGAGTGGGCATCCCTGTCTTGTTCCTGTTTTTAGGGGAAATGGTGTTAGTTTTTGTCCATTGAGTATGATGTTGGCTGTGGGTTTGTCATATATGGCTTTTATTATGTTGAGGTATGATCCTTCTATTCCCACCTTGCTGAGAGTTTTTATCAAAAATGGGTGTTGAATTTTGTCAAATGCTTTTTCTGCATCAATTGATATGACTATGTGGTTTTTTTCCTTCAATTTGTTTATGTGATGTATCACGTTTATTGATTTGCGGATATTGTACCATCCTTGCATCCCTGGGATAAATCCTACTTGGTCATGGTGTATGATCTTTCTGATGTACTGCTGGATCCGATTTGCTAAGATTTTGTTGAGGATTTTGGCATCTATGTTCATGAGGGATATTGGCCTGTAATTCTCTTTCATTGTGTTGTCTTTACCTGGTTTTGGTATTAGGGTGATGCTGGCTTCATAGAATGAGCTTGGAAGTGTTCCTTCCTCTTGGATTTTTTGTAGTAGTCTGAGGAGGATAGGTTTTAGTTCTTCCTTGAATGTTTGGTAAAACTCCCCTGTGAAGCCGTCTGGTCCTGGGCTTTTGTTTGCTGGAAGCTTTCTGATGACTGCTTCAATTTCTTCCATAGTTATTGGCCTGTTGAGATTTTTAGATTCTTCCTGATTAAGTTTTGGAATGTTGTATTTTTCTAGAAATATGTCCATTTCCTCCAGGTTGTCTAGTTTGTTGGAGTAGAGTTGTTCATAGTATTTTTTAACAATCATTTGTATTTCTGTGGGGTCTGTTGTTATTTCGCCTCTATCATTTCTGATTTGGTTTATTTGGGTCCTCTCTCTTTGCTTTTTGGTGAGCCTGGCTAGAGGTTTGTCGATCTTGTTTATCCTTTCAAAGAACCAGCTCTTGGTTTCATTGATTTTCTGTATTGTTTTTTTGGTCTCTATGTCATTTATTTCTGCTCTAATCTTTATTATCTCCTTCCTTCTGCTCACTCTGGGCTTTTCTTGTTGCTCTCTTTCTAATTCTTTGAGCTGTAGATTTAGATGATTTACTACCATTTTTTCTTGTTTGTTGAGGTAGGCCTGTAGAGCTATAAACTTCCCTCTCAGGACTGCTTTCATTGTGTCCCAAAGGTTTTGGATTGTTGTGTTTTCATTGTCATTAGTTTCCAGGATGTTTTTAATTTCTTCTTTGATCTCATTGGTAACCCAATCAATATTTAATAACATGCTATTCAGCTTCCAAGTGTTTGAGTATTTTGGGTTGTTTTTATTGTAGTTTATTTCTAATATTATGCCCTTGTGGTCTGAGAAGATGCTTGGTATGATTTCAATCTTCTTGAATTTGGGGAGACTTTGTTTGTGACCCAATATGTGGTCTATTTTTGAAGATGTCCCATGAGCACTTGAGAAGAACGTATATTTTGTTGCTTTGGGGTGAAGTGTTCTGAAGATGTCAATTAAGTCCATCTGATCTAGTGAGTCATTTAGGATTGCTGTTTCTTTGCTGATTTTTTGTCTAGCAGATTTATCCAGTGATGTCAGTGGTGTATTAAAGTCCCCTACTATGATTGTATTGTTGTCGATCTCTCCCCTGATGTCTTCCAGGAGTTTTCTTATGTATGTGGGTGCTCCTGCATTGGGTGCATATATGTTTATCAGGGTTATATCCTCTTGTTGTATTGATCCCTTTAGTATTATGAAGTGGCCTTCCTTATCTCTTGTTATGGCCTTCACTTTGAGGTCTATTTTGTCGGATATAAGTATTGCTACCCCAGCTTTTTTTTCATTTCCATTTGCCTGAAAGATATTTTTCCATCCCTTCACTTTCAGTCTGTGTGAGTCCCTTTTAATGAGGTGGGTCTCTTGTAGACAGCAAATGTATGGGTCATGTTTTTTTATCCATTCAGCCACTCGATGTCTTTTGATTGGACCATTTAGTCCATTTACGTTTAAAGTTATTATTGAAAGGTACTTGTTTGTAGCCATTTCTTTTTTTGTGTGGCTGTTTTCTTTCTGGGCTTTTTATTTCTTCTTTTTACACCAGTCCCTTTAGCATTTCTTGCATTGCTGGCTTGGTGGTGATGAACTCCCTTAGCCTTTTTTTGTCTGTGAAGCTTCTTATTTCCCCTTCAATTTTGAATGATAGCCTTGCTGGATAGAGTATTCTTGGATTCAGTCCTTTGCTTTGCATCACTTTGTAAATTTCTGTCCATTCTTTCCTGGCCTGATGTGTTTCTGTTGAGAAATCGTTTGATAATCTGATGGGGGATCCTTTGTAGGTAACTCTCTGTTTCTCTCTTGCAGCCTTTAAGATTCTCTCTTTGTCTTGTACATTTGCCATCGTTATTATGACGTGTCTTGGTGTGGGTCTTTTGGGGTTCATCTTGCCTGGGACTCTCTGTACTTGTGTAACTTTTTTCTTCCCCATATCTGGGAAGTTTTCTGTCATTATTTCTTCAAATAGATTTTCTAATCCTTGCTGCTCTTCTTGTCCCTCTTGCAGCCCTATTATGCGTATGTTACTTCGTTTCATGTTGTCCCGAAGCTCCCTTAGGCTCTCCTCCTGTTTTTTAATTTTTTTCTCCAGTTGCTGTTCAGATTGAGCTTGTTTCTCTGCCTTATCTTCTAACTCACTAATTCGGTCCTCTGCTTCTTTCAGCCTGCTGTTGAAACTTTCCATGGTGTTTTTGATTGTAGCTATATCACTTTTCATTTCTTCCTGATTCTTGCATAGGTTGTTGATTTTCTCATCCATCCGGTGAATGAATTGTACAACCATTATTCTGAATTCTTTTTCTGTCATGTTGCACGCTTCAACTTCATTAATTTCCTTTCTTGGTGATTCCTCATTGTCTTTCCTCTGGGTGTTGTGTCGTTTCTTCATTCTGCTTATCTCCCGATGGATCAAAGGTCGGGTTGCGTGGGCCTGGGCCGTGTGCAGTGGGAGCCTCCCACCACCTTAGTGTCACTGAAGAGCTCTGACACTAAGATGTGTGGTTGTTGTTGGTTGGTGGGAACCAGGCTCGCTCTGAGTCAGTGTTGCCAGCGCTCAATGTGGCCTCGTATGTGCCCTTAGAATTAGGGACCCTGCCTGCACCGTGCTGAAATAGAGACCCCCCTGGAGCGTGTTGAAAACCAGAGCCCCCTAGCATGCGCCAGGAGTCAGAGTTCCCCAAGAGTCCAGTATCAGAGTCTCTGTTGCTTTGCGCGACTTCGCCTTGAGAATCAGGGTCCCTGTGTGCCCTTGCACCAGGAATTGGATTCACTGGCTCTTAGTATGAATGCACAGGGAATCAGGATCTCAGGCGCAGGTGATAAGAAACACAGTCAAGTCACTGGTGCTTGGTGCTGCCTCCTGCCCCGAGAAAAGGGATCCTTGGGCCTGTGCTAGGCAGACCAATTCCCGTTCGCGCGATTGCTCCCAGCCCAGGGCTCCGAAGCTGGCAGTGCGCGTAGGATTAGTTCCTGGTGCTGCGGGCGAGTTTTCTCCCAGCCCAGGGCTCTGAAGCCCGAAGTGCGCGCAGGATCGGTTCCAAGGTGCTCGCGCACTTCCAGGCCAAAGTTCCTGCAGCGCTGAGGCCCCGGCAAGGGGCGGGTCTATCAGTTACTATGGCGCTGCCCGCGAGCCTGCGGGAAGGGGGGGTGGGCTCTGTTACTCACGGATCTGCCGCGGGGATCTCCGAACTTTTGGTGTCTGCAGGTCTGTAGCTGTGGTCGCAGGTCTCTGTCCCCAGTGGCTGCAGGGTCCTGGTATGCGTCTGAGATCAGACTGGGTGGTGCTGAGGCCAGGATCCTAGTCTCAAGCAGCTCTGTTTCCCAAGATGGCGTGGTCGCTGTGCCTGGGCTGGCCGCCTAGGAGTGTCCGCGCCGGGAGCTGGACTCCGCCGCCTAAGACTGCCCGGTTTAGCAGCCCCTTAGAAGACCTGCATAATCTAGCTGTCCCTCGCTCATACACACACACCACACACGTCCACACACTCCTCTATCACTTCCTTGCACTCTCACACTCTCTCCCTCCCTACCTTCCTGCTGGTCGCCATTTTTTCTTTTTCCTACTTTTGAATATTTTAGAAAAAAACCAAGAACACACAAGCGCACAGTTCATAAGCCAGCAGAGTAATGATGCCATCACATGTTGCGTGGTCTCCTGGACACTCCTTTGTACACTCATGGAGAAGAGGAGTGGAAAAGCAAGTAATGTCTTAGTACTATAATGAAAACAATTTTGACCTCAGAGACTCTCTAACAGGATTTGGGGAGCTCCTAGGCATGCCTGGGCTACGACTTAAGAATAGTAAACTGGGTCAAATTTATATAGTTAGACCTGACCAAGCATAAAGTACCACAATAATAAAAAAATGATATGCCATGGACTTGTGGTTCTGTCAGAGGACCAAGCCTAGAGGCATCTGAGTGTCCCACGTTTTAGAACTCTGGTTATCTAAGTCCTATAGCTGTTGCTTTCTGCCAAGGTCCTAATGGATCCCGTAGTGATGAGGACGCATTACCAAGTCAATTGGGATGAACCCAAGATATATTTTATACATAATTAAGATCCCTATTGGCAAAGAATTTGCTGTGAGCTTCAGATTCATAGAGGAGGGTTTGTTTTGAAATATACCAGAGCCCAACCCATTGATATAAGTCTCTTCTTATTCTACAAAATCCACAAGTCTGAAGACCTTCTTTTCTTAATATATTGGACTAAAATAAACATTTTTTTAGTTGAAAGATCTTTGTGGCATGCTAATGATTCTTGTGATGGTATCAGGAAAGTTTGGGATTTCTTCCAGAGAATACAATGAGATTGTTAGCAAAGGGAGATGTTGATACTTATCCATCCAAGTGCAATTTTGATGGCTTTTTTTATTGATTTCAGAGAGGAAGAAAGAGGGAGAGAGAGAGAGAGACAGAGAGAGAGAGAGAGAGAGAGAGAGAGAGAGAGAGACATCAATGATGAGAGAGAATCATGGATCGGCTGCCTCCTGCATGCCCCACACTGGGGATTGAGCCTGCAACCCGGGCATGTGCCCTAACTAGGAATTGAACCGTGACCTTCAGGTTGATAAGTCAATGCTCAACCACTGAGCCATGCCGGCTGGGCTGGATGGCTTTTAAGAGTTACCAATGGAGGAGCCTTGGGAAAAGCTATAACTTGGTGATAATATGTAGGTATGGAGAATATTTCAAACGTGGGAAAAAAGCACTCATTTTTTGTTTGTTTGCTTTTGTTTTAAACAAAGGATGGTGTGAAGGAAGAGAATTTATAAATTTAGTGTTTATCCCAAATTTCTCTGAGTTTCTTAAGTATGTGGTTTGATGTCTTTCACTCATTTTGAATAAAAGCTCTGCCATTATATTTTCAAGTAATTCCTCTGCCTGATTTTTTTTCCCTTTTTCCCATCTGAGACTCCATTTATACACATATTAGACCATTTGGTATTGTTCCACATATCTCTAAAGTTCCTGTTTCAACTCTGTGGTTCAGTCTATATTATTTCTGTTAACTGGTCTATGAGTTATCTAATTCTTTCTTTTACTGAATCTAGATACTGTTAAGCCTGTCTAACAGATTCTTAATTCAGATGTTTTATTTTTTTTACTGCTAGAATTTTCATTTGTTTCTTTTTAGAATCTTCATTTCTCTGCTGAAATATCCCTACCTTTCCTCTAAATTAAAAAAATATATATTTTGTCTAAAATCACATGCTAATTCCCACATCTGAATCATCTGTGGTTTTGCTTCAATCTATTTTTTAAAACATCTTAATTATAGGTCATACTCTCTTGTTTCTTTGCATATATTATAATATTTAAATTATATGTCAGATAATGTGTTTAAAAGAACCATAGAGATTAAAATAAATCTTCTTTTCCTCAGAAAAGGCCTGCTATTCCTGCTGTCAGATATTTAAAGACAATGATCCCTTTGATACAATCAGGAGTTGAGCTAGATCTGAGGCTAGATTACAACTTTATTAATTTAGTTCACCTCTTGTATCAAATGACTTTAGGGCAAGAATTGTTCTATGTGTATTATAGACATTTCTCTCTAGTGATATTTTGGGACCTAAGCTCCATTAGAACTGCAAGAGAAGTCTCCTTGTTTTTCAGGATGCTCAGCACTGAGCATCCTGAGCCACCATAGACTTGTAGGAGAGAATCAGTGGAAGAAACTATCTCTGCATTTTAGACTCTAGATTCTCGTCCTTCAATCAGGCTTATGTGATTGTTAATAGCTTTGCTGAGTTCTCCTTCCCCTAACATACTAATCCTTTCTCCCCCTGGCCTATGGCATGCAAGCTACTCTGCTTACCCAGGCCCAGACTTGGCAATTGCTCATTTGGATAAAAGTAGTAACTGACCTCAGTTCAACTAAGAATTAATATCTCTCTATAGAGATATATATCTATATAAGTATATTAA
This sequence comes from Myotis brandtii, assembly GCF_000412655.1. NCBI lineage: Eukaryota > Metazoa > Chordata > Mammalia > Chiroptera > Vespertilionidae > Myotis > Myotis brandtii. The sequence continues at coordinate 5,231,664 of NW_005354385.1, read as the reverse complement.
TGGTCTTTTGTTATCATTTATATTCTTGAATTCAGTTTCAATAGAATAGTGATTATTAAACCAGAGAAAATATTAATTAACTATTTTCAGTCTTTCTCATTTTGGGTCCATTTGAATCATTAATGGGAGTGTTATCTCATTTTTACTTTTCTTCATAGGCCTTATTTATCTGAATAATCTGAATAAATACTTCTGGCAATATTTCTAAATGAGGAATTTCAAAGAAGATGTTTGCAAGAAGTATTCACTTTCAAATATTTTTGCTTTGGTTGCTCCAGGGATATTTATTGATCATTGGAATCCCAATGCCACAATTTCAAATCTGTTTTCAGGGAAGAAAAAAATTTAAACCTGACTCTAGGATTCAAACATAATTAAAATCTATAAAATTAGAGTTAAAAAGGGAACAAATTTAAGGAAGTCATAATATTTGAAATCACTAATAACTTTAGAAAGTTATTCAGAAAATATCTAAGCTTACTTAGTATCTGCTGATAAGTTTCTGTCTGTGTACACATTCTCTGGGTCCTAAACACATTCCATTTTAATATAATAGGAGAATACACAAAAACTTCATCTTCTTCATGACTTAGAATCACAGGCCCAAGTGACAGCACTTGAGAGAAGATATATTTATTCCAGTATAGCTAAGAAGATTTGAAAGCTACACCATGATTTATATCTCTTAAAATTTTAATTTTTAGATGGAAATCCCAGTTCAATTGTAGTTTATATGTTGTTCACAGCAAGATTATATAATAAAACCAATGTGTAGTAATCTGAGTTCTCTGAAGAGCAAGAGACTGGAAAGTAGCAATTGAGCTTGCAAAGTTCCTTTTGCATTATTTAATTATCTCTGGGTTTTAATACTCTGGCCAGCAATTATTGTTCTATCCCATACAAAAATTGTTCATGAGCCAACCGGAAAAACCTCCCACATTCCAAAATCCTGCCAATTTGCAACAAAGCTGTCTCAGAATTAGAAGAGCTACAAAAGACATTAATTCCCAGTGGACCAGAGTGCTTGCTCCCACTTCTACTTTTCACAACAGCAACTTTATTTTTTCATGTGTTTTCTCCATTCTTATATGTGCACTTGGTTTAAAGACTCCAGCTTGGCTTTTTCCTTGAGTTTGATGCAGACATACAGATAAAAATCTAAGTAGACTATGTTCTGGGAAGGGATACAGGGATTTGCCACTGGATGCATCTTCTGAAGGCTGTAAATCACCTGAGCCAGAGGAAAGAATTATTGACATAAGGATGAATGAGCACTTGGGTGAATCTATCCAGTTGAAGGAAATGAAAATCTCCCATGCGCTACTTTCTAGCTTAACTTCTGTTTGATGATCATACCCTGCAGTATGTTAAACAGATACAGATATGAGTTATGCTCCGAAAGGATGTTAAATAGATCTAATTTTCATCACATGGCTACATATCATTATCTTACACTTTTTTTTTTTTTACTGCTTTCAGGCAATGAAGATGTGATACTTTTATATATTAAACAAAATTTCATTTCTTATCAGCATACTTCACATATATATATGTACATCTAGTCAAGACCATATGGACTTAGTTACCATGGCCTCAGCCTTGGAGTTCCAAAGTGTTTTGTGTTTGTTTTTAAAGCCTGCAAATGGCACTCCAGAAAAGAGCTTACAAATAGAACAGAAAACTTTGTTTTTCTTTCCTTTTCTCTTTTCTTTCCTTTTCTCTTTTCTTTTCTTTTCTTTTCTTTTCTTTTCTTTTCTTTTCTTTTCTTTTCTTTTCTTTTCTTTTCTTTTCTTTTCTTTCTTTTCTTTTCAGTTGGGGAGCTAGAGTAAACTTTAGTTATAATTAGTTGCCAAAAACTGTGCTCCAATATTTCATTTTGTACTAAGTAATCTAAACTTGAATAGTCAATCTTTCTAATTACTATGAAGTATTTTTGTTAAGTTCTACAGTATAATTGTGGAATTTTCCAGAAGATCTATGTTTCCTAAGAACAAAACTTAAAATGCATTGCCTGATGAGAGAGGAACAGGAGATTGTACAATAAATTTAGAGGTGACCTCCTTGTGCCTTCTAAAAATGGCATTTGAAACCATAAGAATTAGTTTCTTCATCTTTTCTTTCTCTTCTTTCTTGCTTTTAAAAACTTCTTAGCAGAATAGGAAGTACTGAAAATAACCTAACTTTGTCAAGCACTTTTGATTTGCTAGGCGATCAGCTAAGCATCTCATGTATATTAGTGCATTCAATTTTTACAAAACACCATGAGGTAGAAATTATTATTTTGTCTATTTTCCAGTTGAGAAAACTGAGGCTCAGTGATATTTTATTTTAATCTTCATCGAAGTAAATGTTTTTATTTATGAGAGAGAGAGAGAGAGAGAGAGAGAGAGAGAGATCAATGGGAGAGAGAAACATCAATTGCCTCCCATACTTGCCCCAACCGGGGACCAAACCCACAACTTGGGCATGTGCCCTGACTGGGAATTGAACCTACCACCTTCTGGTTTATGGGACAATGTTCCCATCACCTGAGCCACACTGGCCTGGACTGAAGCTCTGTTATTTGACCAAGAATTATGTCTGGCCTGGCTTTTGGGATCATGCTTTTGAAATTCATCTAGGAGAAATTTTTTATTGCATATTTTTTATTTCCAGAATAATAAACAAGAAGTCAAGTTTTGAGAATTCTTTCCCCCAAGACCCTAGGAAGTCAACATAAGGGCACATTTATGATCCTAAGGGAAATGGGTAGAATCCAGTTACTCCCACAACAAATAGCTGGAAACCTGTTGGCTTCTTCTCCACTTTTCCTCTCTGGCAACAATCCCCATTTAGTTATAAAAATACTTCATTGGGAGCAGTGGCCCAAAAGACAAATATCTCTTCTGAAACTAGATGAATAAATGAAATGGGTTTTAGAATAATGGACGTATAAGAAATTGAGGACCAGGTCAATTATAAAGAAAGCAGCCAAAGGTAGGATTATGTTTTTTAAATCCCCATTTGAAGGAAAGCAGCTTTAGATAACCAGACATGCTTTGATGACTGAGATTTTGGGATTCAAAACCTAGTTTCAGAAATCCACTTGGTGTCACCAGGGAAAAGGCATGAAGCTTTTTTGTGGGAGGCTATTTGAGATGTGCTGGCTTGATCCTACTTGTCAACCTCGCACTGAACGTCTGTTTTAGGAGTAACGGTCAATTGAAAACCAGCCCCATATAAAAATACCTCATAAACATTTTATCCGTTAAGACTGGAGTTGGTCTCGGGGTATTTTGCATACCTGAAAAAAGATTTATAGAGTTAGAATAGATTATGAATAAGTGCCTTGAAAACATTATATTTTAATTGTAATTTCACTGAATCAGATTCAATTTACAAAGCAATGTGGGCTGAAAATCATTCCAGTAAACTCCCAGATTTAGTGAACAGATAACCCCTCTAGTCAATAAAGCAGGTCTTAACTGTAAATCTTGTGCTTGTAATAAGAGAACTATAGTAAATTCACAGGGCTCAGTAGCTATGGCAACTGCAGATTTCAGTCAATACCTTTTGATCTTCAACATTAGATAGTCATGTCTGATTGCTGCACACAATCCTTTTCCCCAAAGAGGTCAATATGTTCTTGCTGAAATACTTCAAAGTATTCCGGTCCTTGGAAATGCCTAAGGGTTTTTATATTAGTTACTCCCAACTTTGATCAATGGTCCTACTTGAAAAGTTATGTGGTGCTTATACACACATAAGCCTCCATAGAAAATATAACTTGTGCCTATGTACATGTTCTTTGCTGAGAGAAGAACCTTTGCTAAATATTTATGCATATGAATCTGTATCCAACATATACACACAGATATGCAATATACATAGTATGTGTTTTATACAAATGCAACCACACCTGAAAATAAAAAGCCAAGGAAAACATTAGTAGTAGGTATTGTTTTTTAATAATGTAAATATTTTAAATAATGACCTCAAAATGATTGGAGTCAATTCAAGTACTATTGTCATGAATATTATTAATTTAAGATAACAATGACACTCTTACTTGAATTACTAATTAACAAAAATAATGATAATTAAAAATGGGGCAGTTTAAAATATCTAAATTTACTTAATCATTCCATTTTTAATTATTCAGTGAACATTTTATTGAATTCTAAGTTTATGTGAGGCACTTCTAAGCACTGCAGGGAAAGATAGCAAATAAAAGATAGTTTATTATGTCAAGAAACACATAATATGTGTTTAGGGGACATAAGTCACATAAAAGGATCACACACAAGAATAGACTCACTAAGGCGTGCAGATCAATGCCGTGGGCTCCCAGGAAAAAGAGGTACCTTTTTGCAGAAGAGATCTGAGAAAGATTCATGGAGAATGTAGCATCTGGGTCACCGAGTACTTGGAGAACTTCAAAGTGTGAGTGTGGGAGTGGGAATAATCCCAGTGGAGGGGCTGGCCTGTATAGAGTATAGGGGTGAGGAGCTCTAAGACATCCACTGGGATAGGGATGCAATTTACAGGGTGCACAGTGGGCATCTGACAAGGAATCTTGGCCAATCATATCACCTAAAGAACATTCCAGAAAAGAAAAGACATAAATATTAGACTTAGGGAACAGCACTGTCATCACAAAAACAAAAGATAGAAATATGCTTTGGGTTATTTTTTTTTTATTAGAACTCTAACAGTTCTTTCTCATCCTGAAATACTAAAACACTCTAATGGGAATATTATAGAAAATCAATGGAGTTTTTCCTGTTCTTGGAAATAATTTTGAGTAGTTCCATTAGGACTCCAGTTGTTTTTTAAGGAGGATGATATTTTAATACAAACTTGAAAGAGTTGAGGAAGCAGGGTATGTGGGTATCCGTGGAAAGAAAAGTCCAGGAAGCCTGAGCCTGGTGTGTTCAAGGACTTCCGGAGGCCAGGATGGCTGGAGCAGAGAGAGGGAGGAGGGATAGTGAGAGGTAAGGAGAAGGCAGGGCTTCCGAGGTTTCCTAGGCCATTGTAAAGCCTTCCTGGCTTTTACTCTGAAAGAGATGCCAAGCTGTCAGAGGATATCAAAAAGTGCCATGAGCTGGCTTGTGTTTTAACAGGATCATTTTGGCTGGTGTGTTGACAAGCACGCAGACCAGTTAGGATGCTCTTGCACTAAGCCAGCTGAGAGATGCTGTGAATCAGGACAGTACTGAAGTGGGGTGGGAAATATGTTGGCAGACATTGAGGTATATTTTAAAGGAAGGGCTGGCCAGATTTGCTGATGAATTAGACAAAGGGTATTAAGAGAGCATTCAAGGATGACTTAAAAGTACTAGTTCAATATCTGCCTAGTATGAAGAGACCAGAGGCCCGATGCACGAAATTCATGCAAGAGTAGGCCTTCCTTCCCCCGGCTGCCGGCACTGCCTTCCCTCTGGCACCTAGGACCCGGGCATGTCTAATTAGCAGATTATGCTTTTATTATTATAGATAGGCAAAAAACAACCTTAGTGCTTCTTGTATAGCTGATAAGATTCTTTGTAGAGAAAATACTTTTATAAAAAAATGTAGGTTGTAGCTTTTTGAGGGGCTACTACATACAGTTAGATTTTAAGGCTTCTGATGTTAAATGTTTCTAAATATTTAATGGTTTCTTTAATTTCTTGTGTATGGTAGCACAGCAAACTCATAGGAATTAGTATCAATAGTAAATTTTGGGTTTTCTAGACCGTTGCATTTTGTTTTTTAAAAAAACTTTGTAATAAAATTATGTATATTAAAAAAAAAAGAAATATGGGACCTAGATCAAGGCAAGAACACAGCTGCCTCTACCCTGCTGATGTTGGTGGTTATCTGGAGCACTGCATTTTAAAAGACACATCAGCAAACTGGAATGGGTCCTGGGTTGTGGCCAGCCTGATATGCAATCTACCAGCTGTTTCCTATGAGAAATGGAAAGGCATTGGTACACTCAGGCTAGAAAAGAGCAACTGATCTTACATAGTGAGCTTCTGAATGGGCTTCCACCAGGAGAAAATCTTCTCCAGAGGGCAAAACTTGAATAAAAGGTTGGGATTTCAGGTGGTAATCCAACAACAGTCTTCCAGAATTCAATTATATTCATCAGTTTACAAAGGAGTTCAGGATCCTTTTGCTTACTGGGTAAGAGAGAGATCAACAACTGTCCAAAATTAGGTTTCAAACATATCTTAAAAAGTACTTAAACTGCAAGTGCAGCTCAAATGAACTTCAGTATAAAAAATGTACAGATTTTTGTATAGCTGATAAGATTCTTTATAGAGAAAATACTTATTTTTAAAAAAATGCAAGTTGTAGGTTTTTGAGAGACTACTATGTACAGTAAGGCTTTTGATGTTAATGTTTCTAAACATTTAATGATTTCTTTAATTTCTTGATTTGTGTATGGGAGCACAGAAAACTCAAAGGAATTAGTATCAATAGTAAATTTTGGGTTTTTTAGAATGTTGCAGTTTTTTAAAAAAAAATTATAATTAAAAAAATAAAAGTATTACTGATAGGAGTGGTCCTGTCAGAATCAGATTGCAAGAAAAGACAAAGGTGGCCCCGAGAGAGAACTCAACATAAAATAAAGTCTAGCCCAGGTTTAATAATAGGGTCTGTGTGCTAAAAAGCAATGACAGCTTTCGTCATCTGGCAGGGGCTAATTTTGCCACAGCATTCTGGCTGTGTGTTTGTTCCCCGAGGAGAAAGTGGCTGTGTGTGTGAAAGGAAAAAAACATGCTGCCTTAACAATTCTGGGTCCAGGTGGCCTTGCCACAGGCTCTCTGAGAGACTGAGAGTAACACAGAAGGAGCATTCTCCATAAACCAGGCTACATGTTCCCAGATTGATATTCCAATGGAAGGCATCCAGTTCCAACAGTGACAATGATGGGGTAGAGGTTGAGGTTGGAGTAGAGTGTTGGTAGATATGCCTGGAGTTGCTATGGAAACATCGCAGGTAGGCTGGCTAGACTAGTGAACAAGGACCCTGGCATGTATGCATCTCTGAGAATTCCCAGGAATTTATGAGGAAAACTAGATTCCTGTAGTTATGCAGGTGAGAGATTGGGACCATTGATATTCAATCAAAGAATTACATTTGTTCTCACTGGCTGGCATGGTTTTTGTTAGAATGGTTTTTGTTAGTGGACAGCCTTAAATGTAATAAGCCCACCATTACAAGTACTATTTAAGGAGAGGCTGGGTGCCTGCATCTCTGTGTGTGTTTGTACTCACACCAGAAAGCCTGCATATGTGCATGTTTTATAAATTGTTATCCACATTTTGCAATGTAAAGATGCTATCATCACTATGTATATATTATGTGGGAAATCTCACTGCAAACATGAATGATGACTTTCAAAGTCTCCTTTTCAACTCTGAAGAATCTGTGAATCCATCAAAACAAAGTAGGTAATTTTATTAAGTGAAAAATTATAAAATTATGCCATGCATCCAGATTTGGCAATTGGTTGTAGCTCGAGAATAAGCAGATTGATTGCTCCCTTTTAAGCAAAAGGTTTTGTAGATCTGTTATGTCTGCAAGTGGTTAATAAATGATCTTAAAAAATTTATGGCAAATTACTTTTTGATGTAATCTTAGGCTGCAAATATAAGGAAACTGGGAAAAGATGAATTAGATAAACGGGAGAAATTGGATAAGGGAGAAATTTATCTGCTGCCTGCCCATGAGTAGCCGCACCTCAGCCAAACTCCTATGCACCCAACCTGCTTTATATTAAATCTTAACACTCGCATTAAGACTTTCAAATGAAAATGCATCAGCTCAGAGAGGTTTTAAAGGTTTATTGAGCTGATGCACCGCATGGAAAACCTGACAGCAGGTGACTCCCAGTTGAAGCAGGGCTGGAGTTTTATATTGTAAGGCCCAGGGGGCAGAAACTGTACCTTTGTGGTTTGGCTCAGGTAGTGTTTTGTCTTTAATGGCTGTGAATCTTACAGCAGGAGAGTGTTCTGGTTTTCATGCCTCCAGTTTAGGATCATTGGTTCCATCATATCCAACTGTCAAAGTTGTACTTTCCAGGAGCTTTTTTTGCATGTCTTGTGATTTGTTTGTTAGTCAAGGTTTAGGGGTAGGTGAGTAGTAAAAAAATAAAGTATGTGCGCGCGTGTGTGTGTGTGTGTGTGTGTGTGTGTGTGTGTGGTCATGGTTGAAGGGAAAGGGAAAATTGAGAAGCCTCTACCATGTCTCTTTAGTCTTTTTATAAGACACACTATGATTTATGTTTTCTGTTAATGTCAAATAAAGAAGCACAATATGCAAGGTTATGTGCAATTTTATTAGAGAAGAAGTAAAATTCTACAGTGATCTTACTAGATATTTAATGTAGATTTCTTGTTTTTCTACTGAAAATTCTCTTCTACATGAAATGTCTGAAGGCCGATAAAGGAGTACCACAAATCAAACAAATTGGTCTTCTTTTTCTCCCACTCAGTTTAAATGAAAACAAATGATTCTTTTGTGCAGAATTAAGATTCTGCTATATGGCCTTCATCTTTTAAGAACACTTCTTTTTTTAATCCAGGTTCATGGACTCCTCAAATATCCCCACTTTCATGCATTCTCTTGAGTTCAGATGTGATTCTTTCCCAGTGCAAATGCAAATATGCCCGAGAAGGCTGACACCTGAAGTTCTTAGCAGTCATGACACCTTGCTAAAAGTGTATTTACTTATTTGCTATCTTTTAAAATAGGAAATGTGTAGTATTATTTGCCTGCTGGGTAAGTGGAACTGCCTTATTTAGGTTAGGGCAAAGGAATGGGGAGAAGGTGGGCTGCAGCAAAGCGGGGGTGCTGTTAGGGGGTAGGAGTTTATGCTGGAAAAAGGAGGTAAAAAGGCCCAGGAGGAGATCATTTGCAAAACTGTCTGCTCACTTCACAGGTTGGCCTACACTTTGAACTCTGTTACATACTATGCTGAGAAAAGCCTACAAATGCTTTCCTCAAATCCCTGTAACATTAACTATCCTGTTGGCCACATGTCACTGGGGCTTAAGGAATTGTCCTGCTTTGATAGCTGGGAAAAATCAATCACAACTCCAGCTCTCAGAGGGACACCTGATTTATTGCCACTTGGGAGTTGAAGCTCCTACTGTGGCCATGATCGTAAATATGTTTTTTGTTCTGGTCCAGACTTGTTCATGCTCTTTGAATTTGTAGGATAATCAAATTCTACAACTATTAAGCAGCTTCCTGTGTTAGGTAAGACCCGTGCCAGGTACTGGAGACACAAAGGTGAGTATCTAGACAATTTCACGACTTTTATGGGATAATAGCTGGGCAATACAGACAAATAGAGAGCAAAATAGGCCGTGTTACATACTGATTTCAGACTGTCAAGAGGTCCTTGGGACCCGGGGGTGACTACCACCTCTGTCCCACTGCAGCTGCTGATTGTGGGCCTTTGATGCTGCAGATGTTCTTTGCCCTGTGGTCCAAGCAGTGAGACCAGGGAACTTTTGAACTTTCCAAAGGAGACTGACCAGTGGGAACTGATGAGTAGTACCAAGATTCAGTATCTCGCAAAAATGCAAATGCGTTGAATGTTATCAAAATCCTTATTGAACTCCCTTAGGAGCACCCCAGCCCTCCTCTCCATGAAGGAGTTGTTTTAAAACAGAGCTTGAATATGATCCTGAAGCTCAAGTTCTGTTTTATTTCCTGCCTGTATTACTAAGCCAAATAGAGGGTTTGATCTGCATTTCCCTGCTCCTATATGCTATCAGTTGAAAAATGTTAGCAATGTGGAGGGGCAGAGACACACAGCAGCTAGGCATTAGCCTTCAGGCACAGCCTGGGAAGGAAGTCCTTGCCTGCTTGTCTGATCTCCCTCCCTGCAGTTATCCTAGGCTTTTTCTCATTTTTGTTTCATAACTGGGGTCAGCATGTTGCAGTGTCTTTTGAGATACTATTCCCCAATTAAATTGGGTGATAAGGTGTATCATGGAAATGGTATTTTAAAAAATAAACTCTTTGTAGCTACTTCCGCCTCCTAGGAGGAGGGCTTTGGAACCACGCATAACAACCCACAGAAGTGAATTTATACTGCTTCTTTTCTCTTTTGGTGACTAGTGAGGTGAGAGGGAGAAAAATGTAGCACAGATATTCCCTTGGGTCACTCTGCTCCTAAACTTTTGGAATAAGGTCGGGTCAAATCCAGCAACTCTGTTTTATGGCAAGTCCAATGCCCTCAGGATTTCTGCAAGAACGTATTTGTGCTACTCACTTGGGACTCCAGTTTCCTGCTTTCTTGTGTTCTCCTTACTCTGAGGCTGCTCCGTGATGCCCTGGCTCAAGTCAAACGTGGTACCATTTCCTTCTCCTTTATTCTATGTCCTCCGATCATACTGCTCACAAGAGGCAGCTGTAAATAAATACAAGACATTCACCAATATTTGGCGTTACTCAGTGAAGGGAAGGGGCATAAACAACACAGATTGCTTGAAGTTGACTTTGACTATTACATTTTTCGGCCTTATAAAATTCCTTGGCCATATTTTCCATATCAGGCTTCAACTTCCAACTTCCCTTCATGTTACCCTCTCTTTACCTCACTTTATGTCCCCAAACCCACAAATAATCATCTCATTTTAATATGCAGAAAGATGCAGTTCTCATCCACCTAGAATATATTTTCTCTTGGTACATGTTCTGTATACCCTGAAAAGAATGTATATTCTGCTGATGTTAGATGAAGTGCTTTAAAAGTATCAATTTGATCATTTGACAGCATTGTTCAAATCTTTCATGTCCTTATCTATTTGTTCTATCAACTATTGAAAGATGGGTGGCAAAATATTTGACTAAAATGTTGGATTTCTTTCTTTTTGTAGTTCTAGCAAGTTTTGCTTCATGTATTCTGAAGCTTATCTTAATAAGGTGTATAATGTTTATGATGCTTATGTGCTCTTGATTAATTGGCCCTTTGATGAAATTACTTTCTTTAGCTCTGCTAATATTCTTTGCTCTAAAATCTTTCTTGTCTAATATCAATATAGTCATTCCATATTTCTTTTGATTAATGCTAGCATGGCATTAAAATCTATTCACTTTTAATCTGTTTGCATCTTTATATTTAAAACTTATTTATTATAGACAGCATATAGTTTGATCTTGCATTTTTATCCAATATGACAATGTCTGCATTTAATTAATGTACTTAGATTATTTACACTATGTACCAGTAATTGATGGTACAGTTGGATTTAAAATATACTGTCTTGTTATTTGTTTTCTGTCTGTGTCATATGTTCTTTATTCCCCTTTCCCTCTTCACTACCTTCTTTTATAACTCAGGACTTTAAAAAAAGATTTCATTTTATTTCCTTTGTTGGTTCATTAGTGATAACTGTTTTCTTACTTTAGTTGTTGCCTTTGGGTTTACTAGTAGAGTATATAATTTAACTCACCATAGTCTATTTTCAAATAAAGCCTATTTTTCAAATGACATTGTACCATTTCACTATACAATAAAATAATTTGATTTCCCCCCTTCCTGGCCTGTATGCTATTGCTATCATACAATTCACTTCATTCCCTATCATACTGTTGTCCACTTATACATATAAGCCCAACACATTATTATTTTTGCTTAAATAATTACCTTTTAAAATTAATTAATTATTAAAATCATATATATATATCCATGTTGTTATGAATTCTGAATTCTGATGCTCTTTATTCTCTTTTTGTAGATCCATATCTTCATCTGGTATCATTTTTCTTTGCCCAAAAGAATTCATTCAACATTTCTTAGAGTTAGAGTCTGTCAATGATTAATTCTCTCAGCACCTTCATTTCAAAAAATATTTTTACTGAGTACAGAATTCTTGGTTGACAAGTTCTTCTTTAGAACTTTAAAATGTTGATCCACTGTTGTCTTGCTTTCATTGTTTCTGATGAGAAATCTGCTTTTATCCTTATCTTTCTTTCATGTGTCATGTGTTTTATTCTCTGTCTGCTTTTAAGATTTTCTCTTTATCACTGGTTTGACCAATTTGATTGTGGTATACTTGGTGTAATTTCCTCATGTTTTGTGTTCTTGGTATTATTGAGTTTCTTGGGTCTATAGCGTTCATTAAACTTGAAAAAATTTGGCCCTTCAGTGAATTCACTTTCTAGATTTAGCATCTAAATTTAATCTTTGGAATTAGTTGTGTTTGTTTCCCCCTAATGACATTGTTTAATGTCAAATTGTCAAAATGACCAAATGCCCTTTTTATTTGGTTTAGAAACATATTTTCATTCTTTAATAAGAAGACTGCCCCGCCCCCCCCCCCCCCGCCTTTTTTTTTCCTGTGCATGCTTAGGATTTGTCTGAATTTTTTTCCTGCTGTAGGGAATTTGGAAATAAGCAGAGAATTGCCTCCTTGACATTCTTGCTTCCCCTCTGCAGTCAGATTGAAGATTCTCTTGCCTTTCCCTATGTTCACATGGTATCCACTACATGACTCCCTCATTACATTTAAAACCCTGTAATGTCATCACTTGATTGCTTATCTGCATTTTCTAGTAGACAATACAGGTTTTATTTTTAATAGACTATTTTTTAGAGTGGTTTTAGGTTCCAGCTAAATTGAGCGGAAAGTACAGAGAATTTCCATATAGCCCCTGCCCCCACACATGCACAAACTCTCCCCATCAACACCCCTCATTAGAGTGATACATTTGTGACAATTAATAAACCTACATTAACCATTTATTATCACCCAATGTTTGTAGTTTCCATTAGAGTTCACTCTTGATTTTGCGCATTTCATATACTTTGACAAATGTATAAATGTATAATGTCAAATATCTACTATGTAATATATAGAATAGTTTTACTGCCTTAAAATCATCTGTGTTCTACCTATTCATTTCTCCCTCCTCATACCTCTTGGCAACCACTGATCTTCTTACTCTCTCCATAGTTTTGCCTTTTCCAGAATGTTATACAGTTGTAATTGAACCACGTCCAGCATGGTCAGT
>NW_005354385.1:5184937-5218449 GCF_000412655.1 Myotis brandtii | reverse complement strand
TTTGTTATGGGGTGGGGCCACAACATTAGTAACAAAGAAACAGAATTTCCGGAGGATGAGGCCCAGAAATCAGAATTTTAAAAAGATTCCCAGGTGATTCTAATGTGCAGCGAAGGTTGAGAACCGCTGGACATAAGGTCAAGCTTACAACCATAGGCTTTGGCTATACTAGTAATTTCCTGGGAGGGCTTTACCCTCCAAGCTGGGACTCGTATGTGGCTTTGCCACAAGAGGACCGTGCCCTCTCATTGGTCCAAGGCTTAAACCTGTCCAAACGCTGTAGCCGCTCTCCACAGTAACCATATAATATGTAGCCCTTTTTAGTTTGAATCACTTAGCAATATGAAATCAAATTTCCTTCATGGTTTTTCATGGCTTGATAGCGCATTTATTTATTATTTTGAATACTGTTTCAATATCTGGATGTATCACAGTTTATTTATCCATTTACCTACTGAAGGACATCTTAGTTGCCTCCAGTGTTGGCAAATTCTGAATAAAAGTGCTATAAACACCTCTGAGCAGGTTTTGTGTGGACATGAGTTTTTAACTTATCTGTAAACACCAAGGAGTGCAATTGATGGATCATACAATATGATTGTGATTCATTTTGTAAGAAACTTCCAAACAGTCTGTACCATTTTGCATTCCCACCAGCAATAAATGAGAGTGCCAATTCCTCCATATCTTTGCCAGCATTTGGTGTTCTCAGCGTTTTGGATTTCAGTCATTCTAATAGACGTCTAATAGTAGTTCATTACTGTTTTAATTTGCATTTCCCTAATGACATGTGATGCTGAGCATCTTTTCATATGCTTATTTCTGCATATATATTTATAGTGAGGTATCTGTTCAGGTCTTTTGCTGATTTTTAAATCAGACTGTTCGTTTTCTTATTGTTGAGTTTTAAGAACTTTTTTATTTTACATTTTAGATAACAAACCTATGCTTTGCAAATATTTTCTCCAAGTTTATGGCTTGTTTTCTTTTGGATTAAAGAAAACAGACAAGAGAATATAGTTGGGGCTGGGTGGATCACTGCACTGGATGAGGAAACAGTGACACAGACAGTTTATTTATCCATTTACCTACTGAAGGACATCTTAGTTGCCTCCAAGTGTTGGCAATTCTGAATAAAAGTGCTATAAACACCTCTGAGCAGGTTTTGTGTGGACATGAGTTTTTAACTTATCTGTAAACACCAAGGAGTGCAATTGATGGATCATACAATATGATTGTGATTCATTTTGTAAGAAACTTCCAAACAGTCTGTACCATTTTGCATTCCCACCAGCAATAAATGAGAGTGCCAATTCCTCCATATCTTTGCCAGCATTTGGTGTTCTCAGCGTTTTGGATTTCAGTCATTCTAATAGACGTCTAATAGTAGTTCATTACTGTTTTAATTTGCATTTCCCTAATGACATGTGATGCTGAGCATCTTTTCATATGCTTATTTCTGCATATATATTTATAGTGAGGTATCTGTTCAGGTCTTTTGCTGATTTTTAAATCAGACTGTTCGTTTTCTTATTGTTGAGTTTTAAGAACTTTTTTATTTTACATTTTAGATAACAAACCTATGCTTTGCAAATATTTTCTCCAAGTTTATGGCTTGTTTTCTTTTACATCATCTTTTGCAGGATAGACACTAAATTTTAATGAAGTACAGATCAACTGTTTTTTTCATGGATGATAACAGTTTTCAAGGGAAAGAATGTCATATACTTTTTATATCTTCTGTTTTGGCACAGTGAGTGGCACATTTTAGATACTTAGTAGTGAATAAATGAGTGAATGGATTAGTTGCCTGCCATGCTCAAATAATTCTGTATTTAAAACAGAATCACCCACATTGTTATATTAATAAAAGGGCTTAATGGATTTAGTAAGCAAATGAGTAATAACTATTGACTACTTTTTTATCAAGCTGACTCAGCTCTCTGAATATTTTGTACGTCTTGCTATCTTCTTTCCTCCAGGAGTTACACTAGAATGCTTATTATGTTTACTAATTGTCTCTGCTTAGATATGAAGAACTTTCTGTTATACACTGGTAACCTCTAATCTTCTTCTGGTGTGATTGATTTGCTTGTTGTTATTCAGAAATCATCTCATTTTCTATTACCTAAGACCTGCACCTAGATATCAAAGTTGCAGACTACAGTCATATGGCATGATCTTATTAACTGAAATCTACTCTCTACTACTTTATTATACTCTTTTCTAGTATTTTACTATAGGCATAAAAAAAGACAAATGCTCAATAATTGGAAAAATTTTGATTTTTAAATGAAATTAATGATCTTCAACTGCTGATTTATTTCTGTATAAATTCTAAATCATGTTAAATATATTGCAATTGAGCCCTATATATGAGCATGAATATTATGTAGAGATAATGAAAATATTCTTTAAAATAAAAATGACATTGTACGATTGGAGATGTGAACACATTTATGTGTGTCTCTCAAGGATTTGGAATTCAATCCTATTTAACAAACTATCTTAAAAATAAAATATATAATAAAAATTAAATAGAAATTGTGTTAGAGAACCAAGACCCAGGTTTTACAGGAGTGGGCAAAAGGAGGTGTATAGCTGTAATACAAATAAGTAATATAACAATGAATAAATAATAATACAAGAATATACTCTTGTGTACATACAACTATAAACTACTTTTTTTTCCACACATATATATAGGGAAAAGCCATTTATTTTTGGACCTCATTCATTATAAATTTAAAAAGATTTAGTAAGGAAGCATATTAAAGTAAAACTTGCTCTAAAGCCTTTTCTCAACATGAAATGTAAATTGCAATTTCCCTTAAGTCTATAAAACTACTATGACATATAATTGATATTACAATAACAAACAATTTCAATTATGCATTCTGAAAATTCATTAATAGGCAACATTAGTTTCTGTCTATTTTCGAATTCTTTAAGGATATTCAATAATTCATACTGTCATTCATTCACCCATTTGAACTGATTTTTTTCCAGTTAATTTGAATTTTGAGATTAAATCATATTTAATGATTTTTTAATGTGGATTTGCCTTTTACAGTGTTACACAATTGTGGGTTTGATACTATTATATATTGTCACTAAAAGAACAAAGGGTGTAGGTGTGTACATTCTAAGTCATTTTCTTCTTGTATTCAGCACTTTCTACATGTTAGACACTGCAGAGTGTGGTTGGAGAGCACATGATATACTAGTAAAGATGAATTCAAGTGTCCATATTTACTTTCAATTTTCCAGGAGCTAATAATTTTACAGGGGCTAGAACAGTTCTACTCTGTGATACTAGGTGGAAGTTAAGAAGTTCTAAATGACACAAAAAGATAAACCAGTGGTCAATTAACAAGTACTTTATATTTAAAGAAGTTTTTTTCTTCTCATACATGGGTTTTATTTTAAGGAAGAACATTCATTACTAGAAAAATTACTTTGTCTAGGCAAAACTTATAAACAATGGAATTATACTATTAATCATACTGATTTTTTAATTTAATTAATTTTTTTTAGAGGAAGAGAAGAAGGGAGAGAGAGAGAAACATGCCCTGACCAGGGATCGAACCCAGCACCTTGACATATCAGACAATGCTCCAACCAACTGAGCTACTTGGCCAGGGCTTACTATAGCTGATTTTAACTCTATTAAATTCTTTTAAAAATGAATTTCTCATAATATTACCATTTTAATCTTCTGAGGACTATTATATTATGATTGCTAGTTATTGTATAGTGTTTTTATCAGAGCCTAATGAAATATAGCAAGTTGCTTACTCTACTCTACACTAAATGGCTATAAACTGGTCTACTTGGAGTTCAGATTTCTGCTTTCTATGCTTTTTTTCCTCTTTCACATTCCTCTCTATCTGTCATCACAGCTTGCTGCCATTAATGTGCTTGTCTCAAAATAAGGGTCTCTGTGCAGTTAGCTTATTACTTCTAATTTGCTTTTGGGCAGTAAACCAGTTAACCAAGCTTGCTAGAAATTTCTAAAATAGGAGTTAATGGCATCTGATTAGTAGTCTCCTAGGAGTGAAATGTAGGAGCTTTACTGGATGTATTTTTGTTGTTGTTGTTATTAATGTATAGTGCATTACTAATCATTCATTTGCATTTTTATTTATGATTTTATATTTAGACCAAAACTAGAGCTTTTCTGCTCCATATAGTATGATTCATGTAATATCTTTCATGAAAACATAATAGCACATTTATATCTGTCATTTTTTTTTCTATTTCAGGAAACATGAAGAACAATCTCAAGTCATTATAAGGGTTCCAGTCAAAGCTGGTATTAATAAGTCCAGGTATGTTACTTAAACATAGTATGAAATATTATACCAGGTGTGGGCAGGTTAAAAATTAGCAGCAATATGGTTAAAAACCTCTCTTATTTCAAATTTATGAGCCTGAAAATATCATGTGGAATTCTGCCAATTTTTCTCCTTAACCACATGGTTGTAACTACTGTAATTAGTGTAAAGTCTAAACAAGAGCCATTTATGCAGTTACTCTAAGTGCAGATGTTATTGTGGGCTTTTAAGGATTGTCTGCATGCCTAAATGTCTATCAAAGAGTTCTCCCAACTGAAGACTAGAGCATAATATCTACCAGCTCATAGAGACTTTGATTTTTTTTAGATCACTTGAAAGTTATCTGACTCATGAATTATAAATTCCAAGCATATGTTCTGAGACTTGGATTATCAAAATAAATTTCTATTTACATTGCAAGATTCTGTTCTCTGCCCAACCATACACTATTAGTATTTCTCAGGGTTTAGGTCTCAGTGTTTAAATTATATCTTAACTCACTCTTCTTAGGTGATCTAACCAATTAACACTCTGGTTCAATTATCATCTGTTTGCTGAGAGTTTACAACTCTACCTCGCCCTTGGGAATTTCAGATCCATTACACAGCTATCTTTTGGGCAATGCCATTGGTGTATATCTCAAATTCAATTCATTGAAAAGTAAACTCATGATGTTTCTCTGCCTAGTCTTGCCCCTATACGTACTGATGTTCCAGCCAATTAGGAATCCAGGCCACCGTGCTGGAATCATACTTTACTGATGTTTTTACACCATCTCACCAAACAAAAATACCAAGTCCTGATCGCTAAACTTCAATTAATGTGTTTTCAAATCTATCTGGTTCTATTCATTCCATTTGCCAAATCCTTAATATAGTACATTATATTTAGTTTGGATATTGCTATAGCTTCATATTTTTCCCACTTTGAGACTCATCCTTTCATATTCCATTTTTTTTCACTCAATTTTCTTTTTCTCCTTTTAAGTTAAAAAAAAACCCTTTAAAGGTAAATTGGCATACAATAAAAAGCATATGTTTAAAGTACACAATTTGATAAATTTTGACATATTTTTACACCTATGAAAGCATTACCACCATCAAAAAAGTAAACCTATTCGTTATCCACAAGTTTAGTTGAATCCCCTGTAATACCTTCCTTCTGCCCCATCCACTTTGTCAATTCCCGGGTAACCTTAATCTACCTTATGTCACTATAGTAGATTAGTTTGTATTTTCTAGAATTTTATATAAATGGAATCATACACTATAAACATATTTTGGTCTGAGTTCTTTTTCACTCATTATTTTGAGATTCATCTATGTTGTTGCATATATCAGTAGCTCATTCTTTTTGTTGCTGAATAATATTCTATTGTATAGATATACCATAGTTTGTGTATCTATTCACATTGTTGATGGACAGTTTTTGCTATTATAAATAAAGTTGCTATTATCATTTATGTATAAGTCTTCATATAAAGATGTGCTTTTATCTCTCTTGGGTAGATACCTAAAAATAGAATTACTGAGTTATAAGTTAGATGTATAACTTTTTATAAAACTGCCAAATTGTTTCTCAGCTATCAATTAGAATTTTAACAGCTTCTCACCAACACTTGGTATGAAAAGTCATTTTAATTTTAGATATTATTTTAGTGGTATCACATTGTGGTTTTAGATTGTAGTTTCCTAAATGACTAATTATATTGAATATATTTTCTTGTATTTATTTGTCATTGGTACAGATTCTTCCTCATAGTTTCTCTTTAGAACTTTTGTCCACTTTTTATTAGGTTTTCTTTTCTTATAATTGAGTGTTGAAAGTTCTTTATTATATATTCAGTATACATGTGCTTTAGCAGGTATTTGACTTTCAAATATTTTTTCTGGCTTAATGGATTGTCTCACTATTATAGCAACAGTTTCCCTGGAAGAGTAGAAGTCTCTGTTTTGATGAGGGGTGTTCTGTGTGTGTGTGTGTGTGTGTGTGTGTTTTCTTACTTGGGAGAGTTCTCCAGGTTATCTTTCAATGCTTATGTTGTATTTATTTTACAAACTAATTTTTTTCTTATGATCTCTTACCATGTCATTTTTATAAACTCTTGTTCTTATTTCATGAATGTAACCTCTTTCATCTTTCTGAAGATACAGATCATAGAATCTTGAAGAATTTATGGTCTGATGCTTTTTCTGTTTCCTGTGTCTCCTTTTTTCTTTTTTCTTTTTCTTTTTTTGTCTCTGCCTTTATGCCTTTCATGTAAGAAGCTTCTCTCATATGTCTGGATGTCTAGTCCCCGCCTTTCTCTTTATACTTAAGAATGAGGCAATCAAAGCCACATGAGAGCTGTGTCATGTGTATTTGTTTGTGTTTGTGTATATGTGTATATATGTGTGTGTTGTGGAGAGAGATGTTTGTCATTTCATTGGTTTTATAGTAGGATGACTAAGGGAAACTTGACCAATTCATTCAAATATCACTACTGTCAACGTCTGCATTTGTTTTCTCTAGACTAGCTAATTTCTCTGGAAAGAGGTCTATTCCACAATATTCTGTGAATCAAACTAGAGAGTTCTCACCATTCAGGATGTAGAATTTCATTTATTTGCTTTGTTTTCTGAATGGCATATCACACCCACCCTTTCCTAAACCATGTGGTGCTGGTTTTAGAGCAATTCCATTTCTGCTTCCATTTCTCTACAGAATAAACATCTGGTCTTCTTCCAGACTGAGAACAGAGTTGCCCAGCCATGTGAGCTGTTGTGGGTACTTGGGATCTAATTACTCCTCATAAAAGTTTTCATTCAATCCTCCTATTTTAAGCCACACCATTCTCCCTCGCCATCTCAGAAACCTTGAGTCTCTATTTCCTGAGTCTAGTGTTCCCTTTGAGATTCAGTCAGATCCTCATTCACATCCCACCTTGCAGGCACTTAGATTTCAGTTTTCTCTGCACTGCTTAAATACTCCCCCATTGACTTACCCTAATTCAAAAGACTATTTTCTTTCCTTCTTCTATTTCCTTTCCTTTTTTTCTGTTCTTCTGGCTTGATACTACTTTTATTACATTTTTCCTTTTTGTAAATCTTAGAGAAGAGTCTGTATAAACCCATCTGTTTGGATATGTTGCATTCATGGGGCAGTCTCTCACACATTGATCTTTCATACTGCAGCCAGAGCGATCTTTCTAAAGTGGAACTCGGACAAAAGTCACATCACTCCAGTGCTTAGACATTAGCATGGCCTGCCATTGTGTGCAGTCAATTCATCCCCATGTCATGTAGGGCCCTTCACGCTCTGCTCTGTCCCTCTTCTGTAGCTCTGTGCTGAGCACCGCCACAGTCATGGTCTAATTGTACCAAAAGCTCTTGCAGTTTCACTGACATGTGGCATTGTTATGCTTTTTTAAAAAAACATGCCATCCCTCTGCCTGAATACCTCCTACCCCTGTGACTCAGAGGTAGATCATCAAGGACACAGTGATAAACATGCTTCCTATTATTCCCTTTATGTGGCATTAAAATAGTTCAGGTGCTTGCCTGTCACATTGTCTAAACTATAAGCATTTGTGGTAAAAGATGAACTTTTTTACTGATTTATTCGTGGTAACTACCACAGTACCTAGCACAGAGTAGTCAAATTCATAATTAAAGGTTGATTTCTCCCTCTCTTTGTCTAGATGTTCTCCATCTCTTTAGAGTTGTGTTAAGAACTCAACTGGGTGGAATAGTGCAGAGATTCCTTGGTGAACCATTACACTGCAGAATTTGTGTTCTGTGCTTCATAATACATTCTGGGCCACATCAAAGAAAGAGGAGCCATATGGAGTGTAACAACTTAAATGAAAGGAAACAGAAATTGTCAGAAGAAGTTAACCCGAAGGCAGCATTGAAAGACAGAGGTTAGGAGAGGGGGCAAGAGATGCAAACACAGCTGAAGTCGGCATCCGTGGAATATGCATTGGGTCACAGAATCATATTCTCCGGAGGAGAAAGATACTTTTAAGCCTTTGGAAAGAAATGCAATAAATATTTCACAAGCCTGCCAAGAAATGCAGGAGGTAGAGAAGTTATTTATTATCCAGAGGCCTCCATACAGTTGCTTTCCTCCTACACCAGGAAAGAAAAATATCTTTTAGCTTATCTTTATAATATGATCTTTTTGGTTTGCTGCAATTAAGTTGGACTGAAAAAGGAAGAACCATAAACTGTCAAAAGGCTCTAATAAATAAATAATGGATGCCTATTTCACTGGAGCTTCAGCCCTAACCACCTGTAAAATAGGCAAATACTATAAACATTATTTGGCAGTTCAGTTACTCAAAATTCAAAGGTACTTAACCATAGTTTTTTTCTGTATAAGACCCTGGTAGCTCTAGATTATCAGAGTTCTCCTTCTCATTGTTTGCAGCCCCATGTTGCCTATTTGACTCCCTTTTCCTTTTTTGTTCACAATGGAGCATGTATTTTAAGCCAAAGAAAGGGCATCTAACCATGACAGAGGCAGCATCCTGGGTGCGGGGTGGCTGACATAAGGTGCCATTTAAGCTGGATCTTAGTAAAAAAGGAGTTGGCAAGGGTAGATGTCCCAGGTAGACGGAGCTGCATGGGCAAAAGTGCCCAGATGGGAAGATGCCTTCTGTGCTGCGAGAACAGCATAAGGTTCAGCGTGGCCAGCCTGCGTTGTGCTACAAGTCTATGCAGCTGAGGGTTGACAAAACACAGCAGACTAAAAATATGCGGGGCTCAGAATGCTTGGGCTCAAAACTTGGCTCTGCTGCTTACTGGCTACATCATCCTGGACAATTTACTTGGCCTACCTAAGCCTCAGTTTAGTAATCTGTAAAATGAGAGTAATTATATAGCTCCCCTGCACATTATTGTGAAATTATGCATCTAAAGTGTTTAGAACAGTGCCTGTATCATAAATAATTGGTGTTAACTCTTATTTGATTGTAATTAACAAGTCCCAATTTTAGCATTTAATAGTCCACCTTCATAATTATGCCTGCATGCTTTATTCATGGTGATTGTTGCTAAATTACCCTGTTACAGTTTGATGGAGCTCCCACTTCTCTTCTGTTTGCTCCAGAGATTTCTTTACTATTCCATTAAGATTGATGGCTCCATTAATTGATTACTTGTGGACTAATAACAGAGAATTACAGGCTTCTCTTTGAAAAGGATTCACCGGCTATTGTCTATGAAAGGCCTTTGTTGGTGTTTCTGTGATGTGGTCCGATTAATTTAGTCAAAGAAGGGACTCATATTTTATGATTTGCAGGCCTTATAGGCTGAGCTGTCATTGAGCTTCCTTGGTGGGGATAGGCTTTCTCTTGGAGAGGTCAGCCCTAATGCTGGCTGGAATGAGAAATATAACCTCACGGATAGGCTTGCATAGCTAGAAGATTAACAAGCATGATTTTAAAATTCTGCCTGCCTCAGTTGAGAACAAAAGTGTTAAAGTTTTTCTAGATGAAAAAAAAATAGAGGTCACATAGCAAAGGAGTGGAAATGGCAAGTAGCTGGTCTAGACCCTTGTATGGGGCTACTGAAGAAACAGGGCTGTGAACTGAGCTACCAACGGCTGATCATGCTTTGCAAAATGTACTCAAACAGAGAGCTGTTTCTACCAGTGAGTAATATGGGAAAATCTTTCCATAAAAAAACCATACCATTGTCCATGTTAAACAAAGTTTATAATAATAGTTTCTTCACCCCACGATTGTTGGGAAGATTCGATGATATAATACCTCCAGTGTACCGTGGAAAAAAGGGAAGGCTCAGTAAATTTCACCATTTACTACCATTGATAGTAGGGTACAGGTGGCATAGTTTGGTAGTTAGAGAAAGTACAGCCTTGAGTTTGAAACCCAGCTTATTACTATGAGCCAAGTACCAGTGGGCAACAGATTAAACTCTCTATGCTCCTGTTTCTTTATCTTCTGAAGGTAGATATGTGTTGTTATCTATCGCCTAGGAAATTTTAAGGGCTACATGAGTAAACACATGGAAAGCACATGCAATGGTTTATGGCCCATAGTAATTGCTAAAGTAAATATGAATGCTAGTAACAGTAATTCTATTGCAAAAACAATTTACAAATCTACCTAAAAAGCACATGGTTAATCATATCTTTTGGTTAAATTAATGTTTTCAGAAAGATAATTCTTTGGAAAGTTTACAGATTTGTAAATTGTTGAAACAAATTTGTAGCTACAAAATCTTCTTGTATTCTATATTATTATTCTGTATTATTAATCTTACAATATAAATTGTCTGTTCTGCAAACATTACTGAGCCATATTCTAATCTACTTTTTGAACTTCAGAAGTATGATTTAAGATTACACTTTTTCCCCAAGAAAACAGCTCAATAACTTCATTATCTTTTCTCCTCTGGGGTCTTGGTGGTGTTGTAGAAGGCAGCATTGATTTTTACTGTTTTTACATTTTTTTCATCTGTGGGCAAACAGATATTGTGTCTAGGCAACACCAGCTTAAGGAGCCAAGGGCACACTCTTGTTGTTGTTTGTTTTGGGCATTAAAATGGTCAAGAATGTTAAGTAGGGCTTTGAGAGATATTTTTGAAGCACATTCTACCACCCACTTTCCTTCCTTTATCTACCCCCTCTCAAAAATAAACAAAAATCTGTAGCTAAACTCTGCTGATCACCACAACATATTGAGGCAATAGTATTGAAAGTGAGATATTTCTATCTTTTCAGTAAGCAGCATTCCTGATGGTACCTGAGGAGAATAAGTCTAATGTAACCATGGCTGGGAAATCTTTAGAGAAAGTGGTCTGGAGAGATGATTTTGCCAAAGAGAAGCATTTGAAACAGGGAGACTCTGGGCCCCAGTAGCAGAGAGAATGGGGTGGTCTTTTTCACCGTAGAACAGAAGCTGGGACATGGATTTCTCACTATGATGATAACAGCAGGGCAGAGCCTGAGATATTGGCTCTGCATAATCACTGAGCACCTATCACTACATGGGCATTGAGTCTCCTATTTGTATTCTCCCAGACATGCAGGGAGTAGACAGGGCTAGTCTATTTAGGAAACTAAGAAGGCTGACAGTGTGGCCTCTGACACTCAGTCATGAATAATTTGGGTTCTAATCACTCACTCATTTATGAATATTTATTGAGGGACTGCTATGAGCCAGACACCATTCTTGACCCTACATATGCAGTGGAGAACAAGAGAGTCAAGATTCCTGCCCTCATGAACCTTATTGTCTAGCAAGATAAGACAAATAAATAAGCAAACAAGTTAATAGTCAAGACTCTTTCAGAGGGTGATCAGTACCATGAAGGAGGGAGAGTGGCTAAGGAGTTGAAGTCCTCTCTGAGGAAGCTGAGAGAGACACGAATGAGGAGGAACAGTTATTCATGCATGCATATACCTGGGAACAGAATATTCTATACAGAGGGGTCGATGTGTGCAGGGAGTATGGGCAGAGATGACTTGGAAGAAGGCCAGTGTGGCTGGAGAAGTGAGAAGAGAGTTGATCCAAGAGGCAGGCAAGAGCAGGTCATTCAGGGCTTTGCAGGCCATGGTCAGGGGCATAGATTTCATTCTAAGTGTGACGATAAGCTACTAGGACTTTAAGCAGGAGAGTGACATGACATGATGCACATCTTGTAAAGTTTACTCTGTGGGAGTAGGAGCTGGTTTCCCTTTTGGGAGGTGGTGCTCATTAAGAGATGATGATTTCCTGAGCAAGGGTAGTGGCAGTGGAGATGGAGAACAATAGATAGACTCAGGATGGGTTTTGGAGATGAACCCACAGGACTTCATTAATTAGATGGAAATAAGAGTAAAAGATGAGTCAGGGGGAATTTCTGGGTTCTTGTAGAGCACATGGTAATAGTGTGTATTGAAACTGGTTGCCAAGGGGCAGAGGAAACAGATTTTGCAGGGGAAAATAATTCTATATTAGTCACGTTAAGTTTGAGATGACAATAGACAGCTAGGTGTAGACATCAAAATTTAAAAATTGGAGATATGAACTTGAAGCTCAGTGAAGTGGCCAAAGATAGAAACAATATAAATATAGTTAGTATTTAAAGGCTGAGCACTGGATAAAGTCCCCTGACAATTGTCTGCTTTTGAACAGGTAATCTCCAAATCAAAACAAAATACTTAATCTATTTTATATTCATCTCAATCATTGTTTTACCTTCAGATTCTTAAATATTATTCCTTTTCAAGGCTATTGTTGTTAAATACATATTTCATTGGATATTTTTACATTCCCTGTTCCTATCATAACAAAGTCCTTCGCTTCAAAGTCTTGGTTGGTTTCTCTATCTTTAGTTTTGTTTCTGTACTTCAGACCCTTAGACAAAGGCAGCTGATTCTCCATAATTCCCCTAGGCCATGAGTATCTTAATGAGGACCCAGAAGAAGCATCTGAAGCGTTAGACAATAATTTATTTGAGCACGAGCAGGAAGATTCATATTTAGATAATTCTCTTCTCACAGCATCATTATCTCAGAATGCTTCACTGACAGTCTTAAAGATAATAGCATTCAAAATGTAAAGAATGAAACAATACGTATGGTAATGAGGGAGACAGAAAACACAGTAGTAATGAAAAAATAACAAGACAGAGATTCTAATATTGTAAATACACAAGTTTGCATTAGTGACAGATTATCTCTGTAATGCCAAGCTGAGATAATTTAGAAGCCAATGTAACAACTACTGAACAACATAGAAGGTGTCAATCCAGTGCCAGTTAATGCATTTAGAGAATTAGGCCTGCTCTGAATAATTAGGAGTGCACATGAATCTGGAACGAGCAGGTTGCTGTTATATATATAGAATTGGTGGAACTGCACAGCCTTTGAAGTAAAGAGTGCCTCTAATCAGGAGCATACAGAAATCAGAGACAGAAAAAATCTCTTATAAAAAACCAATGACTTGTCTATGTATGTAATAAATATACAAACACATCATTATAACCACTTTATTGAACAGACTGAAATTTGTGTCGCACAAAATAAGAAAGAGTTTAATTATTTTCCAACCTTACTCATCAAACATACTCTGTTGGATCTTTTTTTCCCCCTACCCCTTGGTTGCCTTGCAGGCAAAATTCATACTTTTCTAATATTAGAACAGTTGCATTTTATTAATGAAGACTCATATTGGGGAAATATAAGTTTCAGTGTTGTCTAAATCAAAATTTCAATCTCACATTGAACTCATAGCTTCTCACTTCCTGTCCACTTAGGCCTAACCTACCACAGGGGCAGGGTTTGTTTTGCTCTCCTACTCCTCCTTGTTCTTTACTCCAACCCCAAATATCACACCTGCATCTTCCAGGGTCATGGGAAGAGAAGGTAGACTAAAGGAAGTCTTGACTTGCTTGGAGCTATTGGAATTGAACATCATTACCTCTGGGGGGAGAGGTCCAGATGTTGGCTACTTCTTGGGACACATCTATAGGGTACCTTAGAAGTCCTCTGAGAACTCTGACTTGAGCCATGTTCTCCTGACTCTTTTGAAATACACCCCCTGCCCTCATCCCTACCAGTGTTATACATTTAAGCTTCTTATTGCTGGGGTCTCTATAAAGCAACAAGCCTCCTTTTTGAATTGGACACCATTCACTTCCTAATCCCTGGAACCTTACATGGTATCTTATTCATAGATGTGAATAAGATAAGAATCTTGATATGGGGATACTAGCCTGGATTATTCAGGAAGATCCAGTGTAATCACAAGGATCCTTATAAGAGGGAGATAGGGGACTCAGAGTCATAGCGAGGACAGAGCAGAGGTCAAAGAGGAGAGAAGGTGCTATACTGCTGGCTGTGAATATATAGCAAGGGACCATGAACCAAGGAGTATAGGCAGTTTCTAGAAGCTGAAAAAGACAAGGAAACAGATTCTCCCTGAGAGCCTCCAGAAAGAAAGCAGCCCTGCTGACCTATTTTAGACTTCTGACTTCCAGAACTCTGAGATAATAAATTTGTGTTGTTTTAAACCATGCAATTTGTGGAATTTATTACAGTGGCAATAGGAAATGAATACAGGTGCCTTCCAGATGATTTGAATTTTGTAGACATCCTTTAGGGCTGGCCGAGCCCAGGCTGCCCCCACAGCTGCTATCTCTCCTCACCTTTTGCGCAGTGGCTCCAGCCGATCTCCCATCTTCAGAATTCTGAAGACAGAGGCAGGCACCAGTTTCAAGGGGCCCAGTTGCCTCCAAAGCTCAAGGGTGACATGACAAACTCTCCCAAGAATTTCTTCACAGCTGCATTTGGGCTTGCAAGTACTCACAATGAAGAGAAATGTGCCTCTCCTTTTCTAGCTCTTCCAATTGTTATGAGTCGTCTCCAGAACCTTCCTTACTTTCTTTAGAAGGAAATATCATTCTCCACTCTACCCCATGAAGAAAAGAAGTGTAAACGTGTGCCTAAGACCTGGTAATTACTACATCTGGATGTTTCCCCCTGGAGTTGCTGGTCTATGCTTTATATGGGCTCTTTGGAGTATTTGGAGGTGAGCCCTGATTTGTGTCAACCCTTAATAATTCACAGGGATGTATTTAGCAGCTGCTTTTTATAATGTAGGGATATTTATTGCCCCTTTTCCTGCTTAGGGCTTAGTCTCAAATTCCAAGGTAACAGGAAAAGTTTCATTTAACATGTTGTTGAAAAATCTGTATGCTGTGTTCAAACTGATCTGAGTAGAGAAAAAAGGTGTGTGCCTTAGGATTTGAGTGTTCCAGGAGAGTTATTCTTATTTAAAATATTTATATTTCTGCTTAAAGTTCTTTATTCAGGTTCTGTTGCTTTGGGTTAACAATGCACGGATTACTCTTTTAAAAAATGCAACAAAGTGGGATTTTGGGTAACTGACCAAGGGCCTGTCTTTTCTACCACTGTGTTTGCTAGATTTACTATGGCGATATTTTCCTAGTGTCTAGCATAGTGCCTGGCACAAAATGGATACTCAATGCATGTTTCTTGAGTAACTGAATAAATGAATCGTTATATCCATTTGTGTATTATGAATAAATACCCTACCCACCTCTTCTAATCAGGTGTCATAGCTTGATTGGCAAAGACTAAAGGGAGAAGCTGAAACCGCAGCGTGGCAGATGGGGGCCGAGGCAGCTGTGGGGGCAGTGGGGGCTGAGCCCCTTGCAAGAATTTTGTGCATCAGGCCTCTAGTGTTCTTATAAAGCTAGCAGGAAGCCATGGACCGGAGTGGTGATGGTGGGGAAGAAAATGTAGGAAGGAGATGTAAGCCTGTGAAAATAGCCTTTCCCGCTTTGGACTTTTCTTTTTGTTTTTGCCTCTGGCTGTT
Organism: Myotis brandtii; assembly: GCF_000412655.1. Taxonomy (NCBI): domain Eukaryota; kingdom Metazoa; phylum Chordata; class Mammalia; order Chiroptera; family Vespertilionidae; genus Myotis; species Myotis brandtii. The sequence goes on along the minus strand of NW_005354385.1, from coordinate 5,202,783 downwards.
ATGAATATGAAAAATAGACAACACACTTATGGCACCATGAGCAGAGCAGTAATGGGAAGGTCTTTGGTAAAATAGAGCACTATAAAAATAGTTGTATTTTCTCCACCACATGAAAGACCAAATCTGGGCTCTGTCTTGATATGGGCATCTGACCATCTAGCCATATCAGCATCAAATCAGTGGAAACTTAGTGCATCATCACAGATTATGGAAATACAACTCTAGGTTGGGCTTCTAGGGACCACTTCAGGTCATTTGGATGCTTTTATTTGGCCTAGTACACGAGGTCCCTTGCTTTCTGTTAACAATGTATCATAGATATTTTGCCCATATTCTACCTGTATTCTATCCTTCAACCTCATGTTAAATTTTTGACAGTGAGACTTTGGATGACTGGAATAAGTTGAAAATGCAATGGTATGAAGGTTTTTAACAACCTTTTCACTAGGTCATTCGGAGTGATCTAATTAGTCATTGGTTAGACCTAGTTTTTAAGTTAAAAATCAAAAGAATTAAATCAATGTATAAAAGCCTGGCACAGGCATGTAATATTATTTTACTTTTGAGATATTATTATTTCTGTAACCTATGCTTCATTAAATTAAATGCTGAATATACTGTTTCACTATATTTAGGAGGCCAATGCCTTATCCATTAGGCTACTGGGTATATTTAATACTTAATGTAAATTTTTTCCACAAATATATTTAATTATTCCATGGGGGAAGTTTTTAATATCTGATTATATTGATAATTTAGTGATGAAAACCTGAGTTAAATGTTCTCTCAGTTTATATGATAGAAACATAGATTCAATTTTCTATTTCATGCCATACTTCTTAAAGTTAGTGAATGACATATGGCTATAATTTCATATTTTGGTTAGCATAGACTTAGTCCATGTGTGCCTTACCAATTTTAAATCATTGAAACACAATAAAATAAGCTGTGATAAAAGTGAAGTTGAATATACTAAAAGCTTTCTTTGAAAATAAAAAAGTCCCTTAGTCTTTTATAGATGTCAGAAATATTTTGTGGACATCTTTTATAGTGGTATTTGGATGGCATAGATGTGTTGGTTAATAGACACTGCTGGCTGCTATGTTACAGTGAATGGAATATTAAACTAGTTGAAATGTAGGGAGTGAAATTGTAGTACCTATTGTAATGTGTGGAGTTAAAGCATTTTTAATCTTGTTGATTACCCTTGACAATTATGTTACTATTTAAATGAGATAGTCTAACTTTCTAAATCCTTCACCACACAGGCAAAATTTTAATATTAAAAGAGTATTAAATTTGTGTAGCTGTGGTCACTGGATAGGTTTTGGTGGAGGAAAGAAGAGTGAGGTTACAAAGATTAAAGTGAAAAAGACAATGTACTCATTGGGGGAGCTTGGGCTTGGGAACTGGGCAGATGGCTTTTCTCCTTTGTTGCTTATTAGCTGTGTGTACTTGGCAATTTATTATTCCCTCATACCTTAATTTCCTGAACTTTAAAATACAGAAAATAATTCCTAACTTCCAGGGCATTTATAAGATCTAGAGAAAATAATGTATGTAGTGTAAGTTGCTTAGTCTCTAGCACTATACTTTTGGCACAATAAATGGTAATTTCTTGCCTCCCTTTAAAGACACTGTTTAAACAGGAGACTGTCAAAATAGAATCATAAAATTATAAAATGTTTAGAGATGTTTGGCTTATTTAGAAATTGCCTAATGCAATATTTTTTTAAATTTTGAGATGCAAAATAGGCATTGGGGATCAGAAATGCTCTTTAAGAAAGAGAAAGCTATTTCTGAACTTATAAGTTTACAATAAAAAATCTGTTCTTATATGATGCTTTAAAAGTCCTAGACCAGTAAAAAGCAAAAGAAAAAATTCTAAAACATGACAATTTTGCAAAGTAATGGATTTTGGTATCCTTGCAGATAATCGTATAACTCTAATTAAAGTCAGAGCTGAAAAAGGTCTTCAAATTATTCAATTTTATTAATTTTTAGTATTTTTATTGATTTCAGAGAGAACGGGAGAGGGAGAGAGAGATAGAAACATCAATGATGAGAGAGAATCATTGATTGGCTGCCTCCTACACGTCCCACACTGGGGATCAAGCCGGCAATTTGGGCATGTGCCCTGACCAGGAATCGAATGGTGAACTCCTGGTTCATAGGTCGATGCTCAACCACCGAGCCACACTGACCAGTCTCAAGTTTATTCTTGAAGCTCAGAAAAACTGGATGACTTGTCCAAGATCACACTGGTACTTTAATTGAGAGACATAAGCCCAGAGCAGTAAAGGTGAAAGAAAAAGAGGAAAGTGACATAAGAAAAGTTTAAAAAAACACACAATGAAATGCAACCATTTTAATGTGTCAGTCACTACATCAGCAAGTCATGTAGCAGGTGTATTTGCTTGGTATATGGGACTTTCCTAGATTTGCAAAGAAGAACTGCACCTTGTAGCAGTCATGAAGAGAGAAAGAGAAATTTACTTGTGTGTGTCCATTGTATCTCTCATTTCCCAATGGTGAAATTTATTCCACAGGCAGAAGCTCACACTCACATTTCCAGGTAGTGTGATCTAACACCTTGGTTTCCGTTAGCAAGCCTGATCCCTAAGGAATGGCGTTTCATCTAGCTTTTAGGGGCTATTTGGCATGGGTGAGATGCTGACCAAGAGAAAGAGAAAAGGAGAGTCAAGGGAACCTAAAAAGAAGAGCAAGATTTGTACCCAATTTGCGTGCATTATCAGATTTGCAGGCATTTTGACAATCTTAGAAGATAGTATTGTTTTTGCTCATTGCTATATCCCAACGGTGGTACCCACCAAACAGTTAATACATGTTGGTAAACTGAATTACTAAATGATTAAATGAATGGATGAATAAAACTCTGTTTTCTGTCTCCCAAAGCAAAACACCTCCCATTGTATTAGTCTCTCAAGTCAAATGAGCCCTGCATTTATATTTTGTCAGACTTTGACATGGCAGATAAACAAAAGATTCAGAGTCAATTCACTTGCCTGGCCCATCTTCCTTAAGGGAACATTTGGCCTCTGGTAGAGATTTTCATTTAGAACTGGAGTCTCGCCCTAACTGGTTTGGCTCAGTGGATAGAGCGTCAGCCTGTGGACTGAAAGGTCCCAGGTTTGATTCCAGTTAAGGGCATTTACCGTGGTTGCGGGCACATCCCCAGTAGGAGGTGTGCAGGAGGCAGCTGATCGATGTTTCTCTCTCATCGATGTTTCTAACTCTCTATCCCTCTCCTTTCCTCTCTGTAAAAACTCAATAAAATATATTAAAAAAAAAAAAAAGAACTGGAGTCTCAAGCTCAAATGCCTTTTGGGACCAGTCAGATAAAATAAATGAATATAAATAAAGTATAAAAGTAATAGGTTGTGGATACTATAAATGCTACCTAATGTCATTCAAATTTAAATATTGGCCAAATAAAATAGGTGTGAAGTCAAAGTTGGCACTCAACAATTTGCAATTTTTTTAGTTTTTTAAATCCTCACCCAAAAATATGTTTTTATTGATTTTTTTAGAGATAATAAGATAGTAAGAAAAAAACATTAATGTAAGAGAGAAACATCAATTGGTTGCATCCTGACTGGGGATAGAACCCACAACCTAGGTATGTGTCCTGATGAGGAATCAAACCTGCAACCTTTTGGTGTACAGGATGATGCTCCAACCAACAGAGCCACCTGACCAGGGCTCAACAGTTTGCTCTTTACTTTGCATCATTTTTCTTTCTTACGTTAGTGCAAAAATCTTAGATGCCTACATACAAAACAGAAAGCCTTTGGTTTGTTTTTAATATGATAATTAATAAAGGCTGAGTGACATTAACATTGAATTAGTATGTGCAATCACCAAAAGTAACTTTTAGAAAATGTTGCAAAGCCTTATTTAGGACCTCTTTCCATTTTCACTGGACTTTGTCATCACAGACTTGGAGTTTGGGATCTAACATATTGCCACTAAGAGTCATTGGTATGCATATTAGGAATATGTAATGAATCTTAATAGCATTAACTTATCTCAGAATGCTCAGTCATACTAATGTGGGTTTGCACTGGCATACACATGCTCATAATTAAGGAAGGGATATTTCTTTACCCTCATATCTGGGCTTCTCTGATAAGTTGTTATGCAGCTGGCATTCAATGCAAATTGGAGTTTGCTGGCTTCTGATATGCATACTCAAACTAATCAGCAGATTATGTGTGTGGAGGCTGCCTACTTCTAAGCATTTAGAATAAATAATGGAATCTTGCCTTGAATTTATAAAATGCTGAATGGCCTAGTTCAGACTCTTATAAAGTATACCTTGGTGAATATGGATTTGATGTATAAAAAGGACATTTGCTGGCCATTGTAAAGCCTGGAAAATGAATCCTACTGTATTGTTATAACAGTGGTTACTATTGAACAAAATTTTTAAAAAATATATTTTTATTGATTTCAGAGAGGAAGGGAGAGGGAGAGAGATAGGAACGTCAATGATGAGAGAGACTTATTGATTGGCTGCCTCCTGCACACTCCCTACTGGGTATCAAGCCCACAAGGACATGTGCCCTTGACCAGAATCGAACCCAGGACCCTTCAGTCCGCAGGCCGATGCTCTATCCACTTAGCAAAACCAGCTAGGGCTGAACAAAGTTTTTTATAAAGTGGTTCCAGGAACTTAAATTTAGAAAAATTTATTAATATAATGTGGTTCCTATTGTCTAAACTAATAAAACACCTACTGAAAATGCTAAATCTCCCCATTAACAGCTAGAGGATTGATTTTAAAATACCTTTTCAGATCCACTTTAAACTACTCAGGCTTCATTACAGAGAATGTCCACTCAGACTGGTGACTTTAATATAAATTCCTTGGTGATGAGTAAAGAATTATCGACAAATAGCAACAGGGTTCTGAAGAAATGATAACATCAAGAGAAAAATTTTAATAAGCATAATTTTTTGGTAAATTTGGAATGAACTGGAGAATGAAAATGAATTAGATTTCAGAAAAAAATATTAGTAAAATAGGCACTATATATTGGATCAGAATAGTGATACGCTCTGGACTGACTTGGTTAAGTAATCCTCATCTTGGCTCTGCAAGAAATTTATTCTTTTTCTGAGATAAATGAGAAAATTGAGACTCATAGATGCTGTTATTTTCTCTGTTACTAAATGGTAACATTGGCATCTATACCTCTATCTGCTGGACTGCAAAATCTTTGTCCTTGACAGCCATCCATTATCTCCAGGCTGTCTTGGGCACGTGGAGCACAGTGTTAAGTGAACAGAGAGATTTGAAGCAAACCTCTAGAGATCACTATTATGTTTTCAGACCACTGTTTATATGCTACAGCTGGATGCTAAAGAAAACATGCTTTTAAAAATGTTTTTTAAAATGCCTCTGTGCTCCTGGGTTTTCAGTAAGGATCATCTTCTACAGCAAACTAGCTAAAACCAGGAGATTGTGCAACACAATCCCTGAAGGCAGATGTTGAGTTACAACAAGACATCTGTGCAAAAATATGTAGGTACTGGCACATGTCAACTCTGTGCATGAGAATCAGCTTGTTGATCTCTTAGGAAAGAGATGAACAGTTTCTCTGAGTGGACTCCCAATAAATTACCCCTGTGTAGCAGCAATGTTGACTTTTTGTGTCTTTAACTGCTAAGGAGCATTTCTCACTACTCAGATTTCAATGACTCTTCAACAGGCAGTGTAGCTCCAGATTACATTGACACATTTATGTTGCTGATTGTAAATTTAAATGTACGTGTGGCAGAATAAAGGAAGCCAGGTAGAGATTTAAGAGCACACTTTTTTTGGACAACATATGGTATTCATACATTTAGGATCATCCCATTGGGTGACTTGGATAGTAAAAGAGAGAGATTAGTATTTTGTGAAATGTGAAATGTTTAGTGTTATTGAGATACCCAACAGGTGGCCATTGCCAAAAGCCACTTTTTGCCTTGCTAATGTAGCTCATCTTTATGACTTGGCTGTATTAGTTTACTTTTGCTGCATAATAAATTACCACACGTTTACTGGATTAAAACAATACTCATTGACTAGCTCACAGTTATCACAGTTATTTTATGTTGCAAGCCTAACATGGCAAGACTGAATTCTCTGCTCAGGGTCTCAGAAGGCCAGAATCAAGGTGTTGGCAGAGCAGAGTTCTTGTTCTGAACCTTGGGAGGAAAATCAGCTTCCAAGCTTATTCTTGTTGGAGAATTAAGTTCCTTGGACTGAGGTCCCCATTTCCTTGCTGGTTCTCAGCATCTAGAGGCTCCTCTCAGGTTTTTTCCATGTAGCTCATCTATTTTTAAGACAGGAACCCTGTTTTAATTCCCATATGCCTGGGATCTTTCTGATCTCCTCCTCCACTGCTCACTGCTCACCAAAGAAAGCTCTCTGCTTTTAAAGAGCTCATGTGATTAGGTGAGCCCCACCTAGTCACAGCTTGTACGTATAAGAAGGAATAAAAAGTGATAGTAAATTATTTAAATTAAAAATATTCCTTAATAGACAACTGACTAAAGAAAAAATAATTACAATTTTGGGGGGTTAGGTGATTAATGTAAAGCTATATCTGCAGGGTGTCCCCAAAAATGTATACACACTTTAACAACTGGTAGCTCAATTTTGAAAACAAAATGTATTTTTAATAAACACTGCCTTTATAATATATAAATAATAACAGCAGCACAAAGGACAGGAAAGGGGTAAATTAAAGTGTAATATAAATTTGTCACATTATACTTGAAGTGGTATAGTATTAAACAAAGTTAGATTATTATGAGTTAAGGTGCATATTGTTATAATAAGAACATCCATTAAAACATTAAGATAATGAGATATAGCTAAAGTTCCAATAGGGATAATAAAATTTATTAATAAAAAATTGATCCAAAAAAAAAGAGCAACAAAGAACAGATGGGGCATATAAAAAACAAATATCTCATGGCAGAATTAAGCACAACTTAAAATATTATACTTAAGAAACAATAATTAAAACTTAATTATCATTAGCTATATTTCATGTTAATGGTTCTAAAAATTAAAAGGCACAGATTACTAGAATAGATTTGTTTTAAAAGCAAAACCCAATCATGTTACTTATGAAGTATCATCTTAAGTATAAAGGCACAAATAGGTTTTAAAAGTGGAAAATATATTTCATGTAAATACTAGCCACAAGAAAGTTTTTATGGCTACATCAATGTCAGACAAATTAGGTATTAATACAAAGAGCAATGCAAGAACTTAAGTAAAGCATTAAATAATGAGTCAATTCATGAACAAGTAAAACAACCTTAACTGTGTAAGTACCTGATGATGATGGAGCTTCAAACTACCAGAAGCACAAATGGACCAAATTAAAGACATAAATGGACAAATATTGGAAATTTTAATACCATTCTATCAGCAACTGATAGAACAAATACACAAGAACACAATAAGAATTAAGAATGTTTGAATGATCCACTTAACAAGTTTCATAGAATTGCTATCTATTGAATGCTATTTCCAACAATGGCAGAATATTTATTTCTTTTCTAAATGCATTTGGAATATTTATCAAAATAGACCATATCCTGGAGCATATAACAAAGTTTAATAACTAAAATAATGTAAATAGTTGAGAATGTGTTCTTTGACCAGAATAGACTTAAATTAGAAATCAATAACAATAATGTTTTTGGAAAAACTTACAACATTTGCAAATTACGTAACACACTATAAAATAACCCCTGGGTCAAAGAAGAAATAAGTATATTTAGGAGACATTTTAAACAGCATTATAATAAAAATGCAACATATCCAAATATGTGGGATGCCTCTGCAACATACCATTGAGAGAAATTTATACCTTTAAGTGTTCATATTAGAAAAATAAAGGTTCAAGTTAAGAAGCTAAAGAAAATAGTGAAGTAAGCCCAAATAAGTAGAAGAAGATGATGATAAGCTGGAAATCAATAAAAGAAGAAGACAAAAGAAAAATCAATATAGTTAATTCTTTGCATAGAATAATGAAATTGACACATATTCCAAGGATGATGAGAGGTGATAGTAATGTGACGAGTGGGAGAGGGAGAAGAGAAGAGGAGAGGAAAGATGAGAGGATACAAATTGCAGTAGTCCCTCCTCATCCATAATTTCGCTTTTTTGTAGTTTCACTTACCCATGGTAAATTGCAGTCTGAAAATATTAATTGGAAAATTCCAGAAATAAACAAATCATGAGTTTTAAATTGTGCCCACTTTGCGTAGGGTGATGAAATCATGTGCCACCCCAACCCTGTCCCATTTGGATGTGAATCATCCCTTTGTCCAGGGTATCTACTGTTTACAGTCCCTGCCCATTGGTCACTTAGGAGCTGTCTTGATCATCAGATCCACTGTGGCGGTATCACAGTGCTTGTGTTCCAAGTGTCCTTTATTTTACTCAATAATGGCCCCAAAGTGCAAGGGAAGTGATGCTGGCAATTTGGATTTTTCAAAGAGAAACCATAAAGTGCTTCCTTTAAGTGAAAAGGTATGTCCATATAGGAGAAACATGAGGCTTTTTTTATATGTAGGGTTTGAGATACCCACAGTTCTAGCATCCAGTGGGGGGGTCTTAGAACATATCGCTGGTGGATAAGGGAAGAGTACTATTATTAACAGTGTCAGTAATAAATGATTCCATAAGAATGAAACGCATAACAATGACACTTGAACAACTTTATGTAATGGTTAAGTTCCTTGAAAATCACAACTTACCTAAACTGACACAGACAAAACAAAACAAAACAACAACAAAAGGAAATATTGATAACCCTATATTTTTTAAAGAAATTGAATGTATAATTAAAACTTTTCCTGCAAAGAAAACTCCAGTCCCAAACGGCTTCCCTAGAAAATTCTATCAAACATTTAAGGGAAAAATAATTCAAATCTTACCCAAATTCTTTAATAAGTTATAGGAGGAGAGGATACTTTAACTCATTTTATGAAAACAGCCTAAACTTGATACCATAACTTTAATGACAAACACATTACAAGAAAATAAAATTACAGTCCAAAATTGATTGTGTTTCCAGATGTGAAACGTCATCAGTTGAGAAAGCAACTTTTATTCATAAGAAGTAGTACTTATTTGAAAGTCAATGTTACTTGTGATTGCAGAAAGGCATCTTATATTGGTGAATTCAGCTCAGGAAAATGTTGATCAATGGGTTATCTCCTCAAGGACTGCTTTTTTTGTAGAAAAATATGGAAGAAATTAAATAAGCACTGGAAAGTTAAATCGTGCGTGCATGTGTGTGCATGTGTGTATTTGTAGGAGTGTCATGGATTAAGATTGTGAGTACCTTATTTGAAATAAATTGAATATAAGAAGGGTTGTAGTGATATACTAAAATGGTGACTTCGAAAGTTCTCTCTCTCTTTTGGGGCTGGGTTGATGATGTATTAGAATTGCATATTAATCTTTAAATATTTTATGTGAATGTTCATTTTTGTTGGTTCAACTATTGCTAAAATACAATATTATCAAAAGTCCAAAAAGCAAGGTCTATGTGTAAGATGGGAGAATTTCAAGGAATGACGAAAATTTGAATTTAATACATTCTGAGCATGCCACTCTTTTTTAAAAAATAAACCTTATTTTTAAAGCAGTTTTAAATTACAGCAAAAGTGAGTAGAAAGCAGAGTTCTCATATACTCCCTGCCCCCAAAACACTTTTTGCCTCCTCCATTATCAACATCCTCCACCAGTGTGGTGCATTTGGTATAACTGATAAATCTACACTGACACATCATTATCACCAAAAGTTCATAGCTTACATTAGAATTCACTCTTGGTGTACATTTTTTTTTATTTGAACAAATGTAAAATGAAATCTGTACACTGTTTTAGTATCAGTGTATATTTTCACTGCCATAAAAATCTTCTGTGCTTTATTTATCCCTCCCTCCTCTAACCCCCGGCAAAGGCTGATCTTTTTACTCTCTCCATAGCTTTGCCTTTTCCAGGATGTCATATAGTTGGAATCATACAGTATGTAGTCTTTTCACATTGGTATCTTCTACTTAGTAATATGCATTTAAGGTTTCTCTGCATTTTTTCATGGCTTGATAGATCATTTTACTCTCAATAACCTTCCATTGTCTGGACAAATGACCTATTTGCCTAAAGAGGGATGTCTTGGTTTTAGCAATTATGAATATAGATGTGACACTATAAACATCCATGTGCATGTTTTGTGTGAACATAAGTTTTCAACTCCTTTGGGTGAATACCAAGGAACACATTTGCTGGGATGTTTGCTAAGAGTTTTTTTAGTTTATAAGAAGATGCCAAATTGTCTTCCAAAGTGACTGTATCATGTTGCATTCCCATCAGCAATGAATGAGAGTTTTTGTTGGTCCATATCCTTGCCAGAGTTTTATCAGATTTTGTATCAAATATGTCTCTTGCAAATATTTTCTCCCAATCTGTGGTTTGTCATTTCATTCTCTTGACAGTATCTTGCACACAGAAGAAAATTTTAATTTTAATGAAGTTCAGTTTATCAATTCTTTTGTTCATGGATTTTGTCTTTGGTATTGTATCTACAAAGTCATTGCCAAACCCAGGTCATCTGGATTGTCTCCTATGTTATCTTCTAGGAGTTTTATAGTTTTGTGCTTTACATTTAGGTCTATGATTTGTTTTAAGTTAATTTTTGTGAAGGGTGGAAAGTCTGTGTCTGGTTTATATTTTTGCATCTGCATGTTCAGTTGTTCCTGCACCATTTTTTGAGAAGAATATCTTTGCTCCATTTTATCTTTTTTGATCCTTTGTCAAAGTTCAGTTAACAATATTTATGTGGCTCTAATCTGGAATCTCTATTTTGTTCCATTAATCTATTTGTATATTATTTCACTAATACCATACCATCTTGATTTCTGTAGCTTTACCGTTAGTACTGAAGTCAGCTAGTGTTAGTCCTCCAACTTTGTTCTTTAATATCATGTGGGCTATTCTATCTCTTTGCCTCTTCATACAAACTCTAGAATCAATTTGTCATTATTCACAATATAACTTGCTGTGATTTTTATTGAAATTATATTGAATCTATAGATCAAGTTGGAAAGAACTGACATCTTGACAATATTGAATCTTCCTACTCCATGAACAATGAATATATCTCTATTTATTTACTCCTTTGATTTTGTTCATCAAAGTTTTATAATTTTCTTCATATAGAGCTTGTTTATATATTTTCTTTTGTTTAAAGTGTTACATATGTCTTCTTTTCCCCCAATTGACACCCTCCCCCCAGCCATTCCCACCCTGGGCAAGCCCCACGGCCCCAGTGCCTATGCCCTTGGTTATTCTAATATGCATGTATACAAGTCCTTTGGTTGCTCTCTAACCCTTCTCCCCTACCATTTGCTCTGGATCTATTCTTGTTCATCAAATTATGTTGATCATTATATCCCACATATGCTTGTTTATATTTTTTAGATTTATACCTAAGTATTTTACTTTTGGGGGTGGTAATATAAATATTGCATTTTAAATTTTAAATTCCTTTCATTTATTTCTGGTATAAGGACAGCAATTGACTTTTGTGTGTTAACCTTGTATCCTTTGACCTTGCTTTAATCTCTTGTTAGTTCCAGGAGTGTTTTTAAAAATTATTTTGCATTTTCTACTTGGAAGACCATATCATCTGTGAACAAAGACAGTTTTATTTCTTGTAGATTTTAAATTTAATTTTCTTGTCTTATTTCATTAGCTAAGATTTCCAGTATGATATTGAAAAGGAGTGGTGAGAAAGAACATCCATGCTGGCCTTGCACTGAAAGGAGAAACGTTTTTTGGAGGCTTTGAGGTAGACTGGCTCTGGTCTAAAGCCTTAAGATGCCTGGAACATTTCTAGTGACGGAGGATGGGGAGGGGAGATGGAGGCAATCAGCATGTGAAGCCATTATTTCCTCCCCTCCCAACTATATTCAATTTTGCTTACTGGTTATGCCCACTAAGCATCATAGAGTCCCATAGAGTCCCACTTCTATGAGACAAACGGGTGGCAAGTTGAGGAAGCTGGATGGAAAAATCTGATGGAGTTATGAAAGGTAGACAGTGTCTTAAAACCTCTAATAAACAGCTGGGGAAAACTTTAAAGGGATCCAATTTCAAGTGTAAGTTCAGAGAAGACTTGTGGCATATAATTTGGATTATACATGCAAATATAGAAACTCAAGGAGTATTTAAACAATGCCACCAGCACTCAAAACACCATCACAGTGGATTCTGCTTAGTGAGAAGTTACTTGGATAGGCTGAGTTAGGAGACAGGCCAGTCTGTTATCACCCTTCCTGGTGTTTCACTTCTGCTGCTATTGTTTTTCTTTCCCTACAGTATTATAATTTTTAAAATATTATTAATTATTTTCTCTCCATCTCCAGTTTACCAAGTTAAGTATTTTTAGAGGAAAAATACAAAATTAATTAATTGTGACCAGTCTGTCTTTCCTTCCTCTGTCCCTCCTTTCCTTCCTTTCATCTCTTGTTCTCGCTCTTTCTTTCTTCCTTAGAAGAGACCTTACATTTATTAAACACCCTCCATATGCCTAGCACTGTCACATAGATTTAATAAGTGCTGACAGGAGATTAATATAACATAGCATAGTGCTTAATGGCCTATATTCAACAGTCAGCTTAAGTTGAAATCCAGGCTCCACCAATATTAACCAATGTTGATTATGGTACGGACAATGCTACATTTAAGTTTCATTTTGGGCAAACAGAAAGACTACCTGACTTCTTGCAACTAGATGGTATTCTCTGTGATCAATTTTAGCTAGTAGAATGTGAGCAGAAGTTATGTGTATCACTTCTGATTTGAGAGAGTTGTGTATCTAGTGTGACTTCCTACCTGCTAGGTTCCTTGACTCCATCTCTACCTGCTGGCTGGATCATACCGGTGTATTACTGAAGGTACAAGACAGCAGAGCCCCAGTAAGGAGGGAGCTGGGTACTTGCAACAGCATTTAGAAGAAAGCTGCCCAGGAGAGCTGCTTAAACTATGTAAGAGAACTAGACTTTTTGTATGAGGTAGCAATTCATCTTCCTTGTATGAAGCCACTGAAGTTTTGTGATTGTTTTTACATTAATTAATGCTATCTATCCTGAACAATACATTATGTTGGGAAAACCCCAATATCTCTAAGCTTCAGTTTTGTCATCAGTAAAATAGGGGTAAAATTAACACCTACTTCATGGAATCATCATAAATATTAAAAACAGGATAAAGCACAATTGTCTTAATTACAATAATTGTACGAAACAGTGATTTTTGCGTTCAATTTTACAAATCAAGACACAAAGGCATAGAAACACTAGGTAGGTTGTGTTACTCAAGATTCTTTTGTTGCTTGTTTAAGCAAACAGGTAATATTTTGGTCTTAATTGTCTTAATTACTAGGAATCTCAAAGAGTGAATCTGGCTTTTAGTCATACCTAGATATAAAGAGTTAAATGATGTCATAAGTGCTCGCCCTATCTCTCTCTCTGTGTATATACACCCTCAGCTCTGCTTCCCTTTGGTGGCTTAACTCTCCTATGCACTCTTGCTCAGTAGCAAAAATGGGTGCAATTAACTGAATACTCCTTTTGGCCTTGTCCAGTTCACCTGTCCATCCTTGGACCAGTCACTACCTTGCAGAAAATAGCTTACAGGTCTTACACCTAATCTCTGGCAGGGAATGTTAAAATATAAACTTTATTGCCCTACCAAGACTGCATGCTCTCAGGGGAGGAGGACTCCCCAAATAAAAAAGGCACTGTATCCAAAGACAAGGTATGCAGGCAAAAGCAACTGACAGCCACTGAGGACTTCACGGAGGCACATGTGATTCTGAGACCAAGCTGCCACAAACAGACATTTTGGTTGGTGACAGACTAACTTTGTGATCGGTAAATATCCTGCGTTTGTCTCCAATACACACCTATAAGTTGGATGGAAAGGATAGTACAGTCAGACATTTGAGTGGGTTTTAGGCATTCAAATTGATGCTCTTCCTGAAAGGAGAACTCCTTTGTCTTAACTGCACTCCAAAATTGGAATCATAATTAGTATTGATTTATTCACTGCCTCCCACTGTTTATAAAGTGAGGAATTCGGCTTATATATATTAGTTTCCTAAGATTCAGCCATCATCTTTAAGTACAGAAGATTAGTTTAACACCTTTGGCATGCAGTCTAAGCAACAGAATATACTCTAATTAGATCTGCAAAAGCTGTTACCTTGATTACCAGATATACTAATTATCTTGTCAGTCATTGATCTTATAAATATAAGATGCTATTATTTTCAAATGATCTGGACTAAAGTCTGCCCCTGAGTTCCGGGGCTCTAATTGAGCCCCAGCCAGTAGGTGTTTACGCTATCCTTGTACACACAGTAATTATCTGCATTTCTTTCTCCCCAAGGCTTTACAGCTAAAATACTTGACAGTCAAACCAAAATGATTCAGCTCACCTAATCCCACCACCTTAACATGACAATTTAAATTTAAATCCATAAATGGTAAGAAAAAGAATTATATTCAGTCTTTTATTAATTAAATTAGCTTAATTTTGATCAGTAGGCATTATCTGTAGATTTTCCTTAATGACTGACAATTTGCACAAAATGTTGTACAGAGTTGTTAGTTGGGAAGATAATTTTTAATTTGCTATAACTCTTACCTGTTAGACGAATGGACCTAATATGATCCCTTAGAGCAGGGGTCCTCAAACTACGGCCCGTGGGCCACAAACAAATACAAATATTGTATTTGTTCCCGTTTTGTTTTTTTACTTCAAAATAAGATATGTGCAGTGTGCATAGGAATTTGTCCATAGTTTTTTTTTAAACTATAGTCCAGCCCTCCAACGGTCTGAGGGACAGTGAACTGGCCCCCTGTTTAAAAAGTTTGAGGACCCCTGCCTTAGAGTGACACAACACAAGTCTAAATCCTTTTCACATTACATTGCTGATGAGGAAAGGTCATAAATGTGCTTGTATTAGATTTAAAAAAAAATAATGTCATGAAGGAGCATGGGATGAGGGTTCAGTGATTTGAATTTAAGCCCAGCCTCTGCCACTTACCACCTGGATTGTTTTTAGCAGACAATTTAGACTTTTAGGCCTGAGTTCAGTTATATAGAATTCAAAGACAGTAATATTAGTTCTATTTATCTTATAAATTTCTACTTTTTAAAAATAGCTGTATAATTTTATATCAAAATTTTTCTCTCCATAAATAGATTTTGTTGAGTTTTGATAAATATAGAGCTATGTAACTACCACCACAATCAAGATATCCAAAATGTTTTCTTATTTCCTTTGAAATCAGTTCCCTCTACCTACCTCCAGCTCCTGACAACCACTTAACTAATTACTGTCTTTATAGTTTTGCCTTCCCCAGATTGTCATATAAATGTAATTATAGCCCTTGTCAGGTGGCTCAATTAGTTGGAGCATCATCCAGTGCACCAAAAGGTTGCAGGTTTGATCCCCAGTCCACATTTGCACAGGAGGCAACTGATCCAAGTTTCTCTATCACATCGATGTTTCTCTCTCTCTCTCTTCCCCCTCCTCGCTCTCTCTAAAATCAATAAAAACAAAAACATATCTTCAGATGATGATTTAAAGTTAGAAGAAGAAAAAAAAGTAATGCAATTATAGAATATGCAGCCTTTTGTATCTGGCTTCTATCAGCATAATGAATCAGCAACAGATTCATTCATCCTGTTGAATGAACTTATAAATCGTTCCTTTTTACTGCTAAGTAGTTTTCCATTACATGTTTGTTCTGCAATTTGTTTACTGATTTACCAGTTGATGGACTTTGAGGTTGCTCCAGTTTCTTTGTTATAAACATTTGCATATAGGTTTTATAGATATATGTCATCATGTCTCCTGGGTAAATATCTAAGAGTGGGACTGCTGTGTCCTCCTGTAAGTGTCACAAAGTGTCTGACTCCATTTTTTATTTTGACAGTTTTCAAGCCCACCACCACCCCTTTCTTTAGCTACATTCTTCTTTCTTTTTCCACTTTTCCCCCAAAAAACCATAAACAAGCCCATGTATTCCTTCCCCTGGTGCCAATGGAGAATTTTATAAAATAAAATTTAAATAGAAAACATTTGACAGGTATATGATTGATGAAGAGCTAAATTCCTTTACTTAATAGTTGAGAAGTACTTTAATCACCATGGTAATCAGGACAAATTTAATCTATTCATACCTGAAATTTCCTCTTTTGAGAGAGACAAACATGATTAATGTTATACCAGGAACAGATACAAAAAAATGTGAAAAAATTTAGGCCTTTTGAGAGAATATGCTAGATATGCTAATTTTAATGTCCTTACTTTGGGAAATAATAGAATAGGGGTGGTGTGGATGTGAAGAATAGCAGAGAGGGAAGTGACAAGGCCTTTCCTCTAATAATACCAAACTTGGACGGTGATTATTTGGCACCATCATTGGAATAAGTAAAGGAATCAGATTGATATAAACTAGAGTCCTGGTCTCCTCATTTATCAGTTATGTAACTTTGGACAAGTTATTTAAAGTCAATAAGCTTAGTTCCTTATATGTGAAACAGTGATAATAATGCCTGCCTCATAAAATTGTTGCAAGGAATACATAATTATATATAAAGTAGTTACTATTGTACTTGACAAAACCTTATCACACAAATAAGAGTAGTAGCCATAGCTAACATTTATTGAGGACTGTGTAAGGAAATTTATACTCATCACCTCAATGGATTTGTGCAACAATCCTATAAGAAACATATTGTAATTGCTAAATAAGTGATAGCTTATTGACCTATCAACTGGGTATGATGGAGACAATGTTATCTGTTTCAAATATCTGCTTATGGTGTTCATAGCTTAAAATTATGCATTGTGCTTCTGTAAATTTGGGCCTTTGGGGCCTTTGCTCTCTCTAAGAATAACACTGCTCATCACACCATTGAAGGATTCCTAACATGGGGACTACTGATATTACTTATCCTCTACTTCAATGACATACCATTAAATGAGTACGATCATTGACTTTCCTGGAACAAATGTATATAAGCATGAATCTGTGTATGCATATATTTCACAATACATATTATCCAATAGGTTAAGCTAAAATATCAACTTAACTCAACTCATGTGACCTGAAATCCACTAAGAGACTTGAGGTGCATAAAAGAAGTATAAGTGCTGCAGATACTCCGTTTTGGCTAACCCAGCTCGCATTCATTCTCAACTCACTCTTCCTTGCTCACTTCTATAGCCTCCCTTGCAGTTAGAAGGCATGTGGCACACTTCAGGCCAATGAGATGTTAGTAGAAGCCTAATGTTCACCTTATAAGAACATTTTCTTTTTCTGACAAAAGAGACAGAGGTTGTCTGACTGCCATCATTATGGTTAAGACTATACAGAAACCAAGAACTCAAGTTGAGAGATTTGTAGTCTGTTTTGACTTCTTGTGATGGTTTCCATTATAACAATTTGTATCCCTGCTGTGTGACTTTAAGCTAATTATATTTAACCTCTCTCTGACTCAGTTTCCTTATCCTTAAAAAGAGGGTAAGTGCCAAGCCTGTGTAGCTCAGTGGTTGAGCGTTGACCCATAAACCAGGAGGTCACAGTTTGATCCCTGGTCAGGGCATATGCTTCGATTGTGGGCTCAATCCCCAGTCGGGGGCGTGCAGGAGACAGCCAATCAATGATTCTCTCACATCATTGATGTTTCTGTCTCTCCCTCTCCCTTCCTCTCTGAAATCAGTAAA
>NW_005354385.1:5153933-5184915 GCF_000412655.1 Myotis brandtii | reverse complement strand
TGTGTGTGTATTTTTCTTTAAAGGAGCCCTAGCCGGTTTCGCTCAGTGGATAGAATGGTGGCCTGCAGGGTTTCTGGATTTGATTCAGGGCCAGGTCAGGTATCTTGGTTGCAGGCTGCTCAAGCCTAGGCCCTGGTCAGGGCTCCTGCAAGAGCCAACCAATTGGTCTGCTTCTCTCACATCGATATTTCTCTCTTTCTTTCCCTCTCTTTTCCATTTTCTCTAAAAATCAGTGGGAAAATATCCTCTGGTGAGGATTTAAAAAAAAAAAGAAATAGGCAAACCCAATTTGAGAAGTATTCTACAAAATAGTGTAACTGCACTTAAAAATATGCATATATGCATAAACCATGGACACAGACAATAATGCTGTGACAGCCCAGGGTGAGATGGAGAAGGTCAATGGGGGAGAAAGAGGGACATCTGTAATACTTTTAACAATAAAGATAAATTAATAATACATCAATAAAATGAAAAAGAAATTTTCTAAAAGAATGTTCTAAATTAAAGAGAACTAAAAAGATTTTACAACTGAAAATAATGCATAAACTGAGATTTTCTTTTGCTATTAGTTGTTGGGAAAATCAATGAAATTAAATGAGATCTACAGAGTATCTGATATGGTATAAATATTAATTTCCTGATATTGAGAATTGTTTTGTGACTATGTCTGACGATCATCTTGTTTTAGGATATACATATTGAAATGTTTGGGGGTAAATATTAGAGTATGTCTGCAACTTACCTTTAAGCAGTTCTAATATATATGTATGTAATTAGAGTTGGGGTGATAAGGCAAATATGGTAAAATATTCACATGTAGAAAATTTGGATAAAGGGTACCTGAGAATTTTAATTCTAGACGCTATTCTTGCAAACTTTCTGTAAGTCTGAATTTATGTAAAAAATGAACAGAGAAATTTTGTTTTCTCTCTAAAATTATCAGGACAATGCTTCTATTCTCTCTGTGTGATAAAAGATAAACAAAATACTCATGTTTTCTAATACATTCTTATAAAATGATAAGATACACATATTATCAATAGCCAATTACTGCAAAGTAGCATTTTTAAAAATGACCTTATTATAAAAAAATATTCATGTTATTCTTTAATAGCATCATTCAGGCAATATTTTATTTATTGCTTAATATATTTTCTATCCTCTTGTTTCATTTTATTTTATATGTTTCAGTGCTAGATATTGACCTTGGGTCAAAAATCTATGGGTTTTTCTCTAAAAACTCTGGACTGTATTTTGAAAAATATATCAATTTTAGCACCAAGGAGGCAAATAGATTGTGTAGTTGTTAAATAATCTTAATGAGATGCCAATAGCAGAAAAATGTCCTCAATCCTCAGCAAGGTCTTCAGGTAATGAAACATTGATTTTTTTTAAACCACGAAAGCTGTTTTGCTTACTGTATGGGAAGTAGATGAAACATAGTTATTTGTTTATAAGGGCACAATCATTTTTCAGATACTTAATTTAATATTTAAAATTATATATAATATCTCTACTTTCATTAGCTATATGTTAGGTTTGCACTGTTGCCTTTTTGAGTAAATGCCCTTGGTTCATTCTCAAAGCCAAGTTCAGACCAAGACTCTGACTTGAATTAAATCATTAGAGAGATTATGCTTATGAGGAAGCATCTATATCTTAGTAAGAAAATGCTTTATGAAACCAATAGACATAAGAATATACTGTCCTTTATTTAATATTACTACAATTGAATTTATTTTGATATTTGGGTCAAAGGCTTACAATATTCATGAGAATTGTTCAGAACCTGAGGTCTTTGTTTATTCCTCTTGAATTCTTTAGCCTCTGCTTTAAGCATTAAAACAAAACTAAATTGAATAGTAGTCATCCACTGACTATACAATTGTGTTAAATACCCTATGCTTCTAAGTGAGAGGTGCAGATTAGCTAAAGTGAGGTATTTTTAGAATGGCAAGGAATCCCTCAGGTCTCTAAATATGGAAACATTTCTAGTGTCTTAAGTCTGAAAATTACTACTTCAGGAGGAATGGTGAGTTTTCTCAGCAAACTCAACAAATGTGGGCCATTTTTATCTATTATTGTTTCCAAATAGGGGCAATTTCTTCTGTGTTTGAGGATGATATACATGCCAACTTAAAATATCGTTGTTGTTGTTTTTTTGTGTGTGTGTGTTTTTGGCCTTATTTTGCACTTTAGAAGTTCCACATATATTAATTTTAGCTATCTTGTTCCTAGACTTGAAAATGGAAGCCCAATGGATCAGTTAACTGTTGTTGAACAAGAAACTACTTCAAATTCAGTGGCTTTAAACCAAAATAATTTATTATCACCCTTGTGTTTGTAGGACTTTGGGAGTCTGGCTGATCTAGCTAAGCTTCAGATCAGGACCTTGCAACACACTGCTTCTCCTTGTTCCTCTGCGGGTCAGCTGGGGCAGTTCTGTTTCTACCACCAGTCTCTCATCTTCCTTCCTGGCTTGGGGTAACTAAAGCTAGCTGTTCATATGGCAATGACAAAGATGAAAGAGAACAACTAGAAAACCGCATTGCTCCTCATATCACATTGGCCAAAATAAGTGACAGGGTCAAGTCCAAGGACAAGAACAGAATTGCAAAATCACATGACAAAAAGTATGAATACTGGGAAGGAGGAAGAACTGGGGCCAATAGTACAACCTATACTAACATGAGGAAATATCTGATCTATCGTTGTAGAAACTATTCCTGTTTCACATATCATTTCATGTCAGTGCTTTTTGATAATGAAAATAGTGTTGGCTCACTGAGCTACAAATATGTCACCTTAGGAAGAGAACCACCTTTATAAAAATTATTAATGTCTTTTTTAGAGCTATTGTTGCTGGAGGAAATAGGATTCTTCCATGGTATCGCAGGACATGCATTTCAGGGATACACACATAGAAAGATTTGAGGTTTGGTGGCAAGATTTATTAAAGAGAAAACAAAGGAAGGGCTTAGGTGATGTCATCCATGAACAGTGGCTCAGCTCCATCTAGCTGCAGAAAAGTCCTGCCTCTGGGGCTGCAGGTCCACACTTGGGCCCACCAAGCCCAAGAGGAGGGCTGGGACCCAGAGCTGCCATGCCATTAGCCTGGCATATGTGGTTCCAGTGGTCCAGCACAGTCTCTGATCCCATCCAGCCCGTGATTGGAGCTGCACTTGGCCTGTGGGCTACTAAAGAGGGAGCACCTCAGGCTTTGTTACACTTTGATTATATTTCCATGGGTTTTGGGCAAGTGTAGGCTTCCTTTCAAAATACCCAATATCTTTCCTAGATCTTCCTGGGGCTATGCTGGTGCCTCTCCCTATCCATTCTCTTTTCTGGATCATCCAAGATTTTGTGTCCTTATTCTATCAGGTCACAGATTTCCTAGGCTACACTCCTCTCCTTTATCATCACCATTTTGGCTCCTACTGCACATGCCTTGGCAGAGGAATTCCCCTTCCTCACTATTTATCTCCCACCATTAACCTGCGGGAACAGGCCAGTTCTTCCTTGGGGAGATTGGAAAGCTGGTCTTTTCTGCCTAGGACATTAATCCCTTTGGCAGAGCCTATTCCCTGTACTGTCTGTGAAGCTGTAGTTTCCTAGTTAATCTGGCTTAACTAGATGTCTGGCTCCCTTCTCCTTTGTTAATGCCTAACTAGCTACCTACACTAACACTGTAAGGTATCAGACTATTAGTTAATATCTGATTACTGATTTGATGGTCACATTTTATGAGATTCAGTTTTCACACTTTTCAGAAGAAAGAATCCTATAATCCATTTGGGGCAAAGAATATCAACAAGTAGTGAATTAGCAGGAAAACGATTAGCTCTGTATAATAGAGATGGTAGGAGGCACAAACTTCTAGGGGAGCTTTGTCTCCTTACATTTAGAACTCACGTGGGCTGCTCTGGGGATAAGAATTGTCTTCCCCCTGCTACGGTGGGAGAGAAAAACATTCCCTCCATTGAAACAGAAAGACAATGACAAAGTGAAATCAACTCAGGTGGCAATCATTCTGATGGTTTGTTGTATATGGAGAAAGAACAAACTGTTTCAAGATTATCAAATTTAAATATATTGCAAAATAATTTATTTAAAAATCGTAAGCATTCCCTTTTCTGTTTGATAAAGTGTAATTGCCTGTGATATTTTTGAATTTTTAGTAAATACTGCTAAGTTCTTTTTATTGCGGAGAGTTTTTATGCTTCAGATGTCTGTATGTGAACAGAATGCTTATGAGCTTGTTATAAACACCTGAAAAGAGAGGGTTTACAGTGACAACACATAAGGCAGCTTAGCAAAGGTGCTAATATTCTGCAATGGCAGACAGCATCCATTCCAGCAGTTGTGCCATAGCGATAGCACGAGTTCGCAGAGTCTGACTGGGTAACTGCGAACGTGCCATCTGTCAAATCTGAGTCATAGTGACAATTATTCACAAAACGTTGACATTTCTCTTGCCGACAGAAGCATTTATCACTTTTCTCTCAGGCTCGGTCTGATTTAAGTACATATATTATACCCCGATTGTTCTAGAAATCAAGATCTCTGGGGTGTGAGATTAATCTTCATTTTTTCAGTATCTACCAAAGTGACTTGTGGCAAGTCCAGTTTTCAGTTCCTCATCTATCTAAGGAGAGGGTGGGAAAAGACCATTTCTTCGCTCACTTTCAGCTTTAATATTCACTAAATCTCCTGTGCTGGCTTCATGTTCATGGGGAATTTTCTCTGATCTACACTGAAAAGTTTCCATAGATCCTAGTGCTTCCTCACGTAAAAGTTGAATCATGATAAAATTATGATGCATAAGTGGGTTACACTTTCCTGGGAATCCCATAAAATGAATGATTCAAATATTTAGGAACAAAAACATGAAATATATTCTGTTTTTGAAAAATATACAAATGAATTTTCTTGTAGTCTTTCAACTAGACTTTAATAAATGCAAAACACCCTCTTCAGTGAGGGATTGCAGAGGGAAAGATTGAAAAGTCACTGAATTTGAAAATCAGCTGAATCATTTCTCATTCTTTGGTAGATGAGAAAGGTAGACTCTGTTTGCTAAAATAGAGAAGAGTATCATTTGCATAACTTGTGTTTAGGGCTGGCACACATGAGTATGCAGCTCATATGCCACACAATTTGATAGGATGCAATTCCCTCAACCTCTGACATGAGCAACCTTAGAGCTGCGCAGTGAGAACCTGTTTAACTGAGAGTGGAGGACCTGCAGGTGATAGCTTCAAAGTGACAGTTTCTGTGTACATGACCTGGTCAGGATCTGTTGGGGTGGATGGAAGCAGAGCTGGCTTCATGGGCATGTAACGAGCAGTTGCAGAGGGCCCTGCACTTAGAAGGGCCTCATACTTGGTTTAATGTTCTGCTGTTGCTCTCTTGGAATTCTGAATAACTTTAAACACAGAGCTCCATCTTTTCATTTTGCACTTGGTACCAAAAATCATATAGCTGGTCCTGAATGGATGTGGTAGTGGTTTAAGACTGTAATCGCAAGAACGTAAGGAGGAAGAAATACTTTTCTACTTCTCACATCCTAGATAGATTTTTTACAGTTAGGCAATTGGCTCGAAAGCCAGGATTTGTTGAGACAGTAAAATTATTTTCTTATTTCCTTTTAGTGTATCGAAGACAAAGCCCGCAGGATTTAGATTATTCAGATTCTCCAGAAATATAGAGTAAATTTACCTTTCTCATGTGAGCAAATGTTTACTGTCAACATTTACAACTATTTTATTTTTCAGGATAAGTGCTCACTTCCTTGAGCCAGAGAATACCTTGTGTCTACTTTTGCAACAGATTTACATAGACTGATGTTCCTGCCACCTGGCCTAGTTGAATTAACCCACAGATGTCAACCCAAATAGAAAATTTTCCTATATGATCATTCTTCATATTCAAAAAATACGTGTGTTTTTACATGAGTGTAAAAAAAACACGTAAAATTTGTTTTCAATTTGAGTATTATTGTATTTATTTTTTTTATCTGAAATAACCTAAAAGTGAAAACACTTGAGTTGATCATATTGAGTTGGATAATAATTCAGGGTGCAGCAAAAGTAAGTTTATAGTTGCTCCTATGGAAAATCATAGAATAACTAATAAATAATAATACAATAATAAACTCTTGTGTTTTGTGTACTCACAGTTATAAACTTCTAAAGAGGAATTAGCTGATTGTGATATCTGAATTATCCTAGTTGGTAACTGAGCAGTCTATCCCCATACTTGGAGCTAGGGAGGGAGAGAGGAAGGGAAGAAGGAACACACACACACACACACACACACACACGAGAGAGAGAGAGAGAGAGAGAGAGAGAGAGAGAGAGAGAGAGAGAGGAAAAGAAGATTGAGCAAGTTATTGGCCCCAAACCTGTTGGTGATATGCCAGCCTGTGGGCTAGATCAAGGTTTCTCACCTCTGCACTATTAACATATTGACATTTGGAATGGACAAACCTTTGTTGTTGTTGGTGGTGTGTTTGTGTGTGAGGGGGGGGCGCGCGGGTTGTCTTCTACTTTGTGGGATGTTTAGCCGCATCTCTGGCCTCTACCCACTCGATGCCAGTGGCATACCTCCTCTTCAGCTGTGACAGCCAAGAATGTCTCCAGACATGTCAAAACACCCTCTGTTAAGAGACAGGGGACTAGACTGAACTAAGGATAGCCTGAGGGGACTGCTTCTCTTCAAGTCTCAAAGCAGGCCAAGTGGTCCTCTTGGTTCCTCCTTAATAGGCTGATATTTTGATATTATATTAAAATGTTGAAGAGGTAACTGAAGAAAAGTGAATATAAATCCTTAGACTTAGAAGAGCTGAACTAGACTGTCTGTCCCTGCACCTTCCCAGAACATGTGTTTGTGTGTGGCTGTTGGCAGGGGGATAAGAAATTATTCCAAGCTGAAGGCAGCCTCAGACCCCCTGTTTCTACTTTGTTAACATGGAAACAAATAATACAGTAAATGACCATGATCTCAAAGAGCACTGATCCACAAATGCCCTGAGTTAACACCACATCAACATAAGTTTTCCGTTTTATTGGTGATTAAATAAAAAGGTCCATCCCCTAGGGTTTTGGCTCCTGCCTGCATTGCCACCCTTTCTTTGCTGATTGCTTGCTTCAGAATGTTTGAAATGATTTGAGTCCTCTCTAGACACTGGGGTGCCTGAGAACTTGAAGATATAGCCCAAATAAAATTTTTATTTTTCTAAGACGTAGAGCAGCTACAATCAACACTCACTGTGCCTAGTTACCTGAAAAATTTGAATTATTTGCCCCACTTTCATTCATTCAGCCTTTAACAATTAGTTTGCCTTTTTATTAGTGAATCGTCATTAATGTTTAGGGCTTGTCATTATTTACTATTGGTTTTATGCTTCTCTGGCATTGAGAAACTCTACTGACCAGGTCATTAAAAAAAGAAAACCTGCCTGGGCAATAAAGGGAAAAAAGAAAGTGTCATATAGATCCCTTTAAACTTTGGCATAAGAAGCTTTTCCATAAACAATAACATTTTTCAAAGATTTAATCTGTGAGTGGGAGGCAGTTGTTTACCACTTCTGTTATGGGGAAGAGATGTTTCTTAAATTACCTAACCATTTGCTGTGAAGTGTTTGAGTAGCTGCTTCCATCCTATAGAGAAAAATGCTTTCAACATAGATAATGCAGGGTAATGTAACATAATTACTCAAATACTTCAGAATCAGATTAAGGTATGATAGGTATAATATAACTTGTTTCGAAGTTTTTGTTCCTCCTCACTTTATTTTCTTTGTCGAATAGATTATTCTTAAATAAGGTTTTACGACGTATCTAGAAGCTTGGTTAAATTTTTGTTTCCTTGTATGTGAAGGTGCCCCTTTATTTTACATGTAAAAAAATGCAAACAGGGAAGTGGAGAGATTTTCCTAAATTTGCAACGTGAGCCTCGGAGCTCAATGCCAGGCTGATGGTGCACATTAATGCCCATGCTCTGTGTTTAGCATCACCTCTTTGGCCCAAGCCTTTCCGGAAGCAGCATGAGAGGAGGAAGTGTTAGAATTCTGTCGTATTTAGGTATCCCTTACATCTTATTCTCTGCATCTGCCCATATTGCCTACAATTAGGGTCACAGAACTGAAATATCAAGAAGTTGAGAGACTAAAAGTAACTGTGTTTGACTGAAAGATAAAAATTTTATTTGGATAAAAAATGAAAATTATCATCCATAAATGCTTTTACTTGGTATCTTCAGGTTATGTTTTAAAAAAGGAAGAAGTAAATATTGCAAATGAGAAATTCAGTCCTTTCCCTTATTCTGCATTCATAAGCTATGTGGTCTTAGTAAGTCATTATCCTGGAGTTATCTCCATTCTTCACTCTTGTTTCCTCTGGAAAAGATTCTGAAACATCCTGATCACCATCAGAAGGCCCGGAGTGATAGATAATCTCCGGTACTAGTCAGACTGTGGGAAAACAGAGACTCTCATTCGCTCCCTGTTGGATGATAAACAACATTCTAAGAAAATTATCTGGGAGAATTATTTAAAATATAAAATATATATGCCTCCTTGACCAGCAATTCCGCTTCCAACTACTTATTTACTAGATATAAAAATACCAATATTTAAAGACATATGTATAAGGAATTTATTGCATGGTTTTCAGTAACCAAGAACGGGAGACAACCTGAATAGTCATCAGTTACAGGATAATTGGACAAATTAGGTAATTCATATTCTGAAACACTACGCACCTTTTAAAAAGATGAGATCTATATGAATTGACTTGGAAAGATATGATGCATTTAGAAAGCAAAAAAGCAATTTATTAAATGCAATAGAGTATTATCATATTTGATATTAAACCTTTATTTTTATGCTAATGATAAGCCAGGGAAAATATAAATGACTACATCCATAGCAGTAAATAAATTAAAGAAAGAGAGAAAATAATTACTTTTCCTCAAGCTGTACCTATACTGTTTTTATATGTATATGAAGCATATTATCTCTAATAAACAATATTTGCCTAACATTTTATTATACATGTTCAAACATACAGCAAAGCTGAAATAATTTTAAAGTATGCAGCCATAGCACTGGCTGTGTGCCTCAGTCTGTTGGAGTGTCATCCTGTACCCCAAAAAGGTTGTGGGTTCAATCCCTGGTTGGGGTACATGCAGGGGGCAACCAATTGAATTTTCTCTTACATTGGTGTTTCTCTCTCCCTTCCTGTCTCTCTAAAACCAATTAAAAACATATTCTCAGGTGATGATTAAACAAAAAGATGCAGCCATATACCAGTTGATTTGTACACCATTAATGCTTCATTAAACTTGTTTATAACATATCTATTCATTCCTCATTTCATTTTATTTTCGTGTTGCATTTCAAAGTTAAATTACATACATCAGTCCATTTTCTCCTAAGGACTCCACCTGGCATAATAAATGACATTTTTGTTGAAATTTAAAGCAGTACATTTTAAAGAAAGTTGTCACAGGAGCTCTGGTGTGACTCTACTCTCTAGCATCTTGGATCACTCCTCCCCACCCCCAAAGTAGCAGGTCTTCCTGGGGTCTATGAAATGAAGAGCAATTGGGTATTGAGGTTCAGAGAAGATCTTAGAAATAGTAGAGAAATGAATACTCTTTCTTACACTCTTTGGGTATCCATAATGCGTGCTTTTTGGAATTAAATGTAAATTGTATGTATACATGAAAAAAATGAACCAGAGATCTCCAAGGTGATTTTAGTCTTTTGAAGATAGAGCAGGTGTATTGCTTAGACTTCAGTTGTCAATAATAGAATCCACTCGACCTAAGCAGACAGAAAGTTATTAGATGGTGTTATAAGACTTACAGAACCACTGCAGGGGCTGAAGCAAAAACTATATGTTGAACTTCCAGGGAGCATTTCCAAATCCTTCCAACAGCATTGGGTCACGTGATGTGCTGCCTCTGCCATAATCGGAACCTTTATTATAGAATCAGAGATATGGCATCATGGCTGCCAGTTCCAGAATGACACCGCAGCCTTTGCCAGGAATGTTCCCAAGGAGGAAAACTACCTATGGAATCAGGAAATCACTGCCACGATTGTCTGCTCCAGGACCAGGCTGCCTTTGCCACGATCTGTACCAGAGGCATAAAAGCTCCTAACCCTGCTTCTCTTCCTGAAATGAATCAGTATCCAAACTGAGATAATATCTGGAATCTCACTATAAGGGACTCTAGAAACTATTTCATGAAAAACACTGTTAGTTGCCTAAAATAATCCATTCTCTCCTTCTTGAGTACATGGCTAGACTGTTTTCCGATCTCCCTTGCAGTTACATGTGACTCTGTGTCAATGTTCTTGCTTGAGCATGTGAGTAGAAGGAATATATGCCTTAAGACAATGGTCATAGCTCATCCATGTTTTTTCTCCTAATTGTTGGTCAGAACCTGACCCAGCTTCAACCATGCAGATGTCAACAATGGCATTGGGTGTGTAGAGCCATATCATTACCCTGGATTTCTGGATGATTTTGTGGAGCAAAGTCAATTTAATCATTTGGATGATTATTGTACACAGGAATGATTCCAAGGACAGCATGGTGTCTTTCAGACAGTCCCTGGTTCAATCCCCATGCAACTCTGCCAAGTCCCAGAGTGAGGGGTGTAACAACAGAGCTAATGTAAATTATGAGTCATTTATCTAAAATCCCCATGGAACACTGACATACAAATTGCCCACAGCCTTGGGAATTACTGCTCCCAGTAGAAGCAGTAGTACAGGCATAGCAAATTGGCTATGGTGATGGCAGTGACATTAGAGACAGATACATCTTTTTTGCTGGTGTCTCCCCTGTCTTTGGTTTTGGCAATCATGAATACTCCAGAGCCTTGAGCACTGGCAACCTTACAGCCTCTGGAAGGCAACAGTGGGCAATGTAGGCATAGATTCCAGTTTCAGAACCATCAGAAATCACAGACACCACTCTGGTAGGCTAGCGGAGGAAGGGATTGTGTGGTTGCATGAGATGTGGCAAATGGGAGGAATAGGTCTTGGAACACAATGCAATTTGTAAAAGGATTTTGGAAGAATTTGATAAGGAATAAATCTAATATAAGCAAGGTTATAAGGCTATTACTTTCTATCAGTTATGTGTACTCTATTTTTTTCTTATTTGAGGTGTAGTGAACATTATAGATTAAACTGAGGACAAACTGAGGTTCAGAGAATTAAGCTAATGGGTATAAATTTCTATACATGGGTAATGAATATGGGTTCATTTGACCACTCATGCTTCTATTTTATTATTTGAGTCAAAGAAGAATCCAGGGAAGAAAAAGAAAAAAAATTAAAGTTATTTAATGCTAATCAATAGCAGGGTCTTGGATAAATTAGAAGAGGACAGGATTAAGAGCATAACTAGAGGAAGTAATTAAAGACATTTAGAATATGGGATGTAAGAAACTTAAGCACAAGTATTTCATGCGAAATATTATAAACATATGGAATTAAATAATATGAAGGCTAACCAAATCAACATGCAGACAAAATAATTAAAGAAAGACATCTGGAACAGGAAAGAAATAAGGGAAGCAGTAAAAGGTAAGTTTGAAATAAACTAGAGTATGTTGGTAAGGCCAGATGTGGGTTTTTTTTTCTCTCCTTAACATATATTATGTCCTCTTACCCACAATCCAAAATATTTCATATTTCAACATTTGTTTTCTGGAAATATCTAGGAATTATATAAATATATCTTCAAAAACAAATGTTTCAAAGATCAACATGATCTGTTTTTCATGGCTAACTTAGCATGTGTCTGGGGTCCCACAAAACTCTAGATCTTATGTTTGTGACTATATATTTTGCCATAAAAACAACAAAAATGGATATTTAACATAGTTTTCTATAGCAATAGGAAATAATACCCAGTAAAGTACCACCACAAATATCTTTGATCATGCTCTTCTCATCATGTTAAGACTTGAAATAAGGCGATTTTGATGATGAGAGACGGAAGTATATTATTCTTTTGTTTCTTGTTACTCTGGATGTAATCACGTCTGTATGAAAGATGAGAACATCTCATTTTACATGGATTCTTCTCATTTGTGTTTGAAGTGTAACTTCAGCATGTGGAATGTCTTTGGTTATAGCCTAAACTATGTAGTGGTATGAATGGCTTCTGATCTGTTGTGATTGAGGGGAGACACTGAAGAAAGGCCAACTTACCCCCAAATATTTTCCTTCTGGCTGGCTAGATTTTGGAATCACTAATGGCTATCATTTTCCAAAATGAAAAGAGACTCAGCAAATGAATAGGTTTTATGATAAAAGTTTCTTTTTTTTTGCCTTGTTTAAAGGTATATTGTTTACTTTTAGGGAACTTGGAATACCAAGTTCTTGGACTAAAACATTGTATCGGTAAATTCTCTCTGGAAAAAAAAAAGAGTGCAATGATATGCAATCACTCTGGTCAGAGGAACAGCCTTGAAACAAAAGGAGCTGTGGTTTTGGGGTCTGTCATTTTCAAGGCTTGTGTCATTGTGCGGTACGACTGGCTATGACTCTGAGCAAGCTGTTGTCCTTGGATTGGTATTTCAGAAAATATATCTGCTCAAAGCATCCTGTTACCTGGATTGACATCAGATTGTTTTTTCTTTAACCTCTCAAAGACAGGATATCCTGGGAGATCTGAGAGAACTTCAAATTCACATTATTATAATCACTTATATATTCAGTGAGTATTTAATGAGCAATTACTAAGTGCCAGACTCTTATGATGCTAGGTAGTGGAAACATAAGAACAAATACTATGACATTCCAGTCTTTGAAAATTTCAGAATTTAATGAGAAAAAGAGAACATTCAACACCCCACAATAATAAAATGAAATAATAAAGTTTTATAACCAGCAGTGTAGATTAGCTATAAAAAGTATTGTTGGAGCACAGAATAAAGAGCAATTAATTATTCCTAGGAGGAATTAGGAAAGACTTAAAGAAATTATACTTGAGGTGAATGAGCTTGATTTTTCAAATGAGCAGAGAAGTGAAGAGTATTCTAATTTATAAAAGGGAGAGATAGTTTATTAAGATAATACTACTGCTATGGACTGAATGTCTGTGTCCCCTCAGACATTCCTAAATTGAAATATAATTCCCCAATGTGATGATATTTGAAGGTGAGAACTTTGGGAGACAATTAGGCCATGAAGGTGGAGCCTTCTAATGGAATTAGTGCCCTTACAAGAAGAGACATGAAAGATCTTGCTTCCTCTTTATTTCTGCTGACACAGCAAGATGACCACCTCCAAGCCAGGAAGTGCCTTCCCCACACACCAGATCTGCAGGTGCCTTGACCTTGGACTTCCTATCCTCCAAAAACATAGGAAATAAATGTCTGTTGTTTAAACCACCTCCTCTGTGGTATCTTGTTATAGCAGCCCAAGCTGACAAAGACAAGTACTCTCTAATCCATTAGAATAGATGGCATAAATTAGTGTTGCTAAACAAGAGCTGAGAGATGGCCACACTCAACAGATAAATTTCACTGGGCTTGAACATGAAGCATTTTCCAGGGAGGATGGTCCAGCATTAATGAAGGCCCTAATCATCCTCAAGGCATTGGGAAACCTGGTAGATGAGAAGCTGGCATAGGAGAAAGGATACCAATTGAAGAATGGGGGAAGGTCAATAAAAATAAATTTTGCATTTTTAATAATTTTTTTATCATGAAATATTCTTTTTTCAAATTCTTTATTTAAGTATTACATATAGTATTACATATGTCTCCTTTTCCCCCCAATTGACCTCTCCCTGGCCACCCCACCCCCCAGCACATGCTGTCACCCCCCTACTGTCTGTGTCCATTGGTTATGCTTATATGCATGCATACAAGTCCTTTAATAATTTTTCTTAACATCAATTCTAAATGAATTTCATCTCGCCATAGTGCATATATCCAAATCAAGTTGACATAAAAAATATGGAGAGATCAAAATCAATACCTATGGCTTTAATAAAGAGCTTAACTCAGCATGTACTATAGAGGGTGTCAAGACCTAACTCCAGGCCTTTTAAATTCTATAAAGTGATTAGCTTTGAAAGCATGCTGCGTCTGCTCCAAAATTTTGAGTAACTGTTGTGACAGTCAGAGCATACTCCTGTCATTCCAGGTTTGCCTAATTTTCCACAGACAGTGTTAGTTTGTTTATATAATATGTATATTTGCTGGCTTTGAACTTTTTGGATGGTTTCTGCCTTATAGATATGAAAGGCCACATTGAGGTCATGGAGAGTATATCTTAGAAAAGCAGCCACTGGCTCTGGACAGGCTCTCAGAGAAAGTCTGAACACATTGTTAGGGTTTCATGATGTGTCATAAAAATATGCCCTGAAATTTCAAAAGTGATATTTATGTGCTAAAAGTCATGTTGCATTTCTCAGAACCAACAGAACTCCTAGATGCTTCTCTAAGATAATAGGTGTGAGCTTCTTTTAATTAAAACATTTTTTTCTACATGAGAATTTGGCTACATATATGGAAAGTCAATGAAAGGATAAAACAATCAGTAGTTTCACCAGAGGTAAAGGGACTTTTATGATCAGCAGCAGAAAACAGCTTGTTATTTGGAGAGACAGACAATAAAGCTGTACTAGCAGAGTGTCCTGTTTTCGGAACAATAGCATTTCTATATACCTTGGGATAAAGGGAAGCTTTGACCAAGTTACCATAGAATCATCTTTGATTCTGATAAAGGATGTCTCACTCTGTTGAGGACTCTGAATCTTTCCCTGGGCTCTAGAAATTACACTATGAAGGCCAAACCTCATTCTCGAACCCTTGCACCAATCCTATTCCACATACAAAGACACTGAATTCTGAGAGCTGGACCATGTTGGTAGAGTTGCATTTAACACATCTCTATATGCTTCTAATGCTCTGCCTCCCTGCCCCATCTTGCAACTTCTGTTGATGACTTACTTACCCTTCTGTTTAGAACCTCACTCCTCAAGATGCCTTTCACACAGAACCCTGATGATTTTCCAAGCCCATTATGGGAAATTGGAAGAGAGAACATGAGAAGTAATGAGCAAACTTCTCTCCTGTGATAAAGGACTATGTCAGGCTCTTGAGACACATGTCAATATGCAATATGTTTCAAATGCTTTACATATAGTAACTTGATTAATCTTCACCCAACCCTATAAGGTAGATGCTATTAGTATCATCCTCATTTTAAAGATTATTTTCCCAAGATAAGCAATTAGTAACTGGGGGAGGTAGCACTTGAAACCAGCTAGTCAACTCCAAATAATATGCTTTCCACCATTATGCAATACATACATACCTATACATAAAGTGTTTCTATTTCCTTCATCTCGAGATGCCTAACTAGTTCTCAATAGTCCAGAGATTGGTTGCCTATTTTATGGATTGCAGCATCATCTTGCCTTTTCTATAGCATTTTTTATTAAACTCAAGAAAATTTCATCAGAGGGTATATTATTTGGGCACATTTTGGGGAAATGTAAGACCATTCATTTAGTTAATGAGCACTTACTTTGTCCAATGCATGGTTTTAGGAAATGACAAAAAAAAATACACCTGAAGCTAATATATATATATGCCTAATATGCAAATTGTCCCCATGTGAGTTTGGGAGACCGATTGCTTGCTATGATGTGCGCTAACCACCAGGGAGCGGTGCAGAACAAAGGAAGGCCCTAGCTGGCAGCTGGCAGCCCGCAGCCAGGGAAGGGAAGCCCTGGCCAGCAACCAGAAGACCCTGATTGGCCCTGATCGCCAGCCAGGCCTAGGGACCCTACCCATGCATGAATTTCATGCACTGGGCCTCTAATACAAAATCATATTTAATGTAAACTGAAGTTGAAAAAAATTAAATACAAAGATGTGATATCAGAATCTCTGACCTTGAATTGCTTAATATATAAAAGGGAGATCATGTAAGAAGGAGAATAAGAGAAGGGCCATAAAATGCTTTACACAAAGTCTAGGATGGATCAAATGAGTGATCACATCTTACTGTAGAGATTACCTAAAGGTTTTCTGGGAGACTCTGGTGGGAGGCCAACTCTGCTCTTTTCTGAACTGAAGTCAGAATGAAAATCCAGGTTGGCTGCTGCTATTGTAATATCACTTGTTATCACAAGCAGGCATAGAGGGAAGAAAAAGTAAAGGTTACATGAATTATTCAATGACCAGAGGACTTAGGAAAATATTACAGCTGTCAGCTTCATCATTTTCATTGATAATCTTTCCAATATCATTAGTCTGTGAGTTAGATTCATTTGCTTATTTGGTTTTTGTTTGTTTATAAAGACTATTTGCTAGGGCAGACTTGTAGAATGACAGGACCCATGTAGGCACTGAATATGGAAAATTGCAAATGTTGAGGCTGTGCTCATGCCAGGCATTTAAAATATTCCTTATAAACTGTTACTAAAAGAAGAGAAACTGAAGACATAGAGGCAAATTGGGAGCTTATGTGAGTAGCTAATAGCTTAAACAAAGATGCTAACTGTGGGCATGGCAAG
Source organism: Myotis brandtii (assembly GCF_000412655.1). NCBI lineage: Eukaryota > Metazoa > Chordata > Mammalia > Chiroptera > Vespertilionidae > Myotis > Myotis brandtii. The sequence goes on along the minus strand of NW_005354385.1, from coordinate 5,168,347 downwards.
GAGAAAGCAAAGTGTGGAGATGCTCATTGAGACAGAGCAGGCATGGTTTGCCAAATGGTGTAATGTGGCAAACAAATATTTAAAGGATGCAAAGATGATTTTAATATTTTGAGCTGGGAGAATGTGTTGATACTTATAGGAAATGAAGACAGAAGAAATCAAACTGAGACCAAAAAATGTTGACACAAGAATGACATAGATCAAGTTCAAGGTCGTGAGGAGAAATCCAGGGACAAATGTCTAATAATGGCTGGCAGTGTAACTCTAGGCATAAAAAAGGAGATTTTCTCTGTAAGGAAGGGAGAGAGATTTAGAAAAGCCATGGAAGGAGACTGGAAGTGACCTAGCAGTTTAATATCTAAAAAGATCATTTGATACAGTAATATTTAAGAGGAATAGACAATTAAAGCAAGAGGCTGATAGCCTCAAATCCTGCAACTGAATAAGGAGATTCTAGAGCTTAGAAAACCTTTGCTGGATTTTATCATAATAAAAGAAGTATCTGTTTGGAGCAGAAACCAGATCATAAGGGGTTAAGGAGTAAAACCAAGGCCTTGGAGGCTATAAGTGCAGACTAATTTTCAAGAATTTCGACAGTGAAGGAAAAGAGAGCGCTGTGGTGATTGCTTGATAGGCCAACCCTACAGAGGGAAGCATTTTAGATAGAGAAGATCTGTACATGCTTTAAGTAGAAGGGATGGGAATACAGAGATGAAATAATAAGAAAATTCAAAATATATATGAAGAATTATTCATGAAGAATTGCTTCAGAATTGACATTAAAGCTGTAAGATGGAGACAAATATTCACAATTATGGTAGAGATGATTCTTTTCTGAGTCAGTAGACACGAGATGAAAATGATGAAAGATACAAGAAGAGTTTGCAGAGCAGAAAGGTAATATGAAGAAGTTTGCATTGAATTGTCTTATCAGTAATAATGCAAATTGAAGACATTTTTTCATAGTAAAAGGAAATGCATTTAACACTTTGCCATAATGGTGGGTGAATACTTGCATTTATGACTTTTATTTTCTGTATTCTGATCCTTTGACTTCATGGGCCTTGCTGACTTGGAGGGGCTACCTCTCCCAAGGTTAGCTAATTCCTAATAAAGATATTCCTAGATGTAGATGTAGATGTAGATAAGCCAGTTAACGTGCTCTTGAAATGCAATCCAATCAATCTAGAGCCCAGGTCCCCAACCATCTCTTTGTCAGGTTCTCATACTCTGGGCCACTGTCTACCTGCCCTTATCACCCCAGAGGCAGACACCAGAGAACCAGGAGTAACCCCTATGCCTTGCCTGTCCCGGGTGTTTCCTGGGTGGCCTCCTGTGGTGTTAGGTGGGGACCCCCTCCTCTTGGGAGCTGCAGTCAACAAACTACCTTTTCAATGGCCTCTTTTGATCTGTTAGTTTTACCATGACTAATTAGTAAAACCGATTAAAACAATGCCTTGAGATTACATACATTACACTAATACTTAAGATCCTTAATTTATAAAGCAGGTGGGCTTAAATGGCAGCTTGCAAAAAGATAAGGGGCAATTGTTCTCCAACTTAAGTTTTAAGAATTATTTTATATCATGGTGGACATCTTCTGATTGCTTGAACAATCATAAATAACATCAATTTGTGATGAAACTTAAATATGTACTTTTAAATACAGAGGTTACAGCATGTGCCCACTTTGAAAATGTCCATGTAATCCACACATCACAATTCTAAGTTTTGTAACAATGCTTTCTGTATAAAATAGGACATCTTCTTCACCAAGCCCCCTGTGTACAGAGTCAATAACTGAATGAGGAAGCCATCGTGGGCCTCTCAAGTTACAGCAGCAGCCTTTCTGTCCACTGCCATTTGCTCTTAATTTATGGCATCAACCCGTTGTGAAAACAATCATCTTTTTGATGGATTGAAACCTGGCTTGTTTCCTACTGATTCTGAGTAAGGGTCTAGGGATGTCACTTTTCTACTGCATCTGACATCAGCAGCTAGTTCTCTCAAAAAGACCTGAACCAGCAGTGTGAGAGGTAAGCCTGCTCTAAGTGATGAGCTTTAGACTAAACTGAACCATTGCTAATTGTCAGCAAATGGTAATAGCAGAGATGTGGCCAAACAATTTATACAGTCAGCCTGTTGTGATATGTATTCCCTGTCTCCCCTGAGTAGTTTTGTCTTAATGACTGGCAACTTTTATAAATTACATACTTACCAATTGCTCTTAAATATTGTAGCAATTACAAAAGTTAATCACCCCCCCACACACACCCCCCCCACCCCCCAAAAAAAGCTCTTATTGGACGGTTGATGGTAAACAGGGTAATTCAATTTATGGTGGGATTATGGGTTGAAGCTATGAGTGAAACACAGCGTCTGAACCTTCAGTTTTTGCTTTACTTAGGCTTTTTATAATTCTGATTATTTTGATATTGCTTAATAGTTCTGCTGCTTCACTTATCTGAAGGATGGATGCCAAGAAGCAATCAATCTAGAAAACAAATGCATTGAGAGGCAAATGATCTTGGCTTTCATTTTCTGGTATCAACATCATGCTTTGTTTAAAGAAACAATAGTCTTATCTATACAAAACCCAATAAATTTGAATAGCAAAATGGGAAGTTTTACAAAGGCAGCTGTGAAAGTTGTAGGGCTGAATCTTTACCATTTAAAAAAGAGAGATAAATATTACTTACATTTTCTCTGGTTAAACTTGTGTTCAGTTTTGTTTTTGTTCTTTTTTTTCAAATAGCTGTGCACATTTACTTTAATATGACTAGATAGATTTCTCCTCAGTGAATTTTAATCTAGCAATAAGTTCACTGGGTAAGATGTGATTATTTCTATGACTAAGAAGGACATTTGGAAAAATTAAAATATTGAGATAATGATTTTTAAAACTTTAACTTTAAAAAATAAGTTTTTATTGACTTTTTAGAGAAAAAGGATGAGAGAGAGAGAGAGAGAGAGAGAGAGAGAGAGAGAGAGAGAGAGAAAGAGAGAAATGGAGAGAGAGAGACGTTGATTATCTGCCTCCCACACGCACCCTGGTCAGGGATAGAGCCCACAAACCAGGCATGTACCCTGACCAGGAATTGAACCAGTCACCTTTCGGTGTATAGGACAATGTGCAACCAACTGAGCCACAACAGCCAGGGCTAAATTCTGACTTTTTGATTTAAAATATATAGCAAATTGAGCAATTTTATTATTGAAAAAAAGTTATCTTATATAACTTAAAAAGTGAGTTTTAGTGTTTAGTTAGGCATCCGAAAAGACTCAATTTAAGGGTAAATTATTTTTATGATTTCTGAAATTTTTCCCTATACTTATAAACTATATAAAAATCACACAAGCTATGTTTTTTTAAAGTTATCTTCTGTTTTTGAAAAGTCTACAAAACTCTCTATGTTGAAATTGTAGCTGATTTACTTGGTAATGTTTTCTATGCTGAACATGAAGATCCCAAGGTCCTTGTGAGGGCTGCCATGTATTTTCATTTGGCATAATGTTTGGCTCACTATTAGAAAAGACTTCAGTAATTCAAGAAAATCTGGCTCGTGAGCTAGATGTTAAGAGTAAACATGAAAATAAAAAATGGCATATACTTGGCATTTATACTCATTTCTTATTCACTCACTTGCTTACCAAATCCATTTTACCAAATAGAGATAATAACACCAGGGTGATAATTTGGGTGCTGTTGTTTATGATAAAAGCTAAACTAAATCTGTAAGAAGTAAACAGGTAGCCTAACACACCCATAGATTCTTTTTCTGAAAGAGCTGTAGAATGGAAAAGTTTGACCTTTGGAAGTACCTTATTTCTTTTAGACCATAATAATCAATGTAGGAAAATAGACTTTTCCTTTCAATAAGCAATGCCCTAAGCCAGGGGTTGGCAGACTTTTCCTATAATGGGCCAGATAGCAAATCTGTAGCATTTGGTGAGACATACAGTCTCTCTTGACAGTACACAACTCTGCCGTTGCTGCAACCATAAACAGTACATAAATAAATGGCGTGACTCTCTTCCAATAACACTTTATTTTTGGACATGAAATTTGAATTTCATATTATTTTTATGTGCCAGAAAATTTATGGGATCAGTTATGCTATTTTTCTTCTAATAAATGGACTGAGTAATGAGAATAATTAAAATTATCTCATTTTCAAAGTTATTAGGCATCAAGTAGTATATGTTGACTGTTAAGAAGTTAGAGTCTACATATGAGCAAAGAAAAGTAAAAAATCACTGCCAACTCTATTTCTCAGCTATAACCAGTGATATACATTTTGGTGTATAATCTCCCAGAATTTTATATAAACCTAAACATGGATAGGATCATACATGTGTATCAGTCATAATTTGACCAGAGAAGAAGAACCTTCTGGAGATACACATAGGAGCTGCTTAAGCACTCGAAGTTTGTCTTTGTGTCTGGTGCTGGAGTGTAAGAACTTTCTCAAGCTAGATGAGATCTATGAACCTCAGTTTCCTCATTTGAAAAATGGGAATAACAACCTAATAAGGTTGCTGTAAGTATAATATTAGTATTAAATGAAATAATGTAGGTAGCATGCTTTCCATAATTTCTGGTTTGCAGGAGGAGCTAAATAAATTTTAGCAATGATTATTATTAACACTCATGGTTATTACATTTTCTGGCACTGAAACTTCTTCGCTATGGGCAAGTTGTACAGCTTTTTTGAGGCTCAGTTTTACTATCTGTAAAATGGAATCATTAATACTTACTTCAAAGAGCTGTTGTGAGAATTGAGTGAGAAAGTAAAGCTAAAAACACCAAAGGCAAAGTTTTGCATAATGAGAGTACTCAGTGAACCTTTATGATTCTCATGTTAAGCCATGTCATTATTTCCTGTTGAGTTTGTCCGAATTTAAGTCCTTGAAGTTCCTTTCACCTTTATGGTGAAATATATCCTGCCATCTGATACTTGAAAAATTTTGTTTGCCCAGCTCAATATAGGACTTTATACTTATCTTTGTTCTCTTTCATTGCAATAAATTTCTATCTCATATCTTAGAGTGCCTAGATTTCTTTCCAATTTGATTCTGGGTCCAACATATTATTCTTAGTTTTTTTTATGCTTCCTACAAATTTCTTTTAAGATATTATACTGAGCCTTGTAAAACTGCTGTTCTTGCAGGTCAAATGGTTACACAGTGGCAGTTGTATATGGTTCAACCTAATATTTATTACAAAGTTGAATACACTAGAACCAAGGACATGATTGTGAACTAACTCTTTGCTAGTCGTCCTGAATTTAATGGGTCATGAATCTCTGAGAATCTTATAAAAGCTCTTTATTTCCTCTGCAAATATGCACATACATGCACCCACTCTCTTTTCATTGCATTAGATATTCCTTTTCTTCATGGAGACAGAATATAAAACAAATTTTCTTTTAAAAAGCCACTTTTGAAATGCACCTAAGACTGCGGATCCTAACAGGAGCTGCAACACCAAAGATATCTCACCAGAGCAGAGCAGAGCAGCACAGCTGGAGGGGCCTGGCCCCAGGGCTGCCTCACAGCCATGCTGTGTCACAGTTGAGCTGTTCTACAGCTGTGATGTATCACAATTGAGCTGTTTTGCACTGAATAAAGTTTCCTCTTCACCACACCCCAAATTGGGGATTCCTGTTGGTGTTGAATTGGCGTCCACAACCATCTCTTGATACCTACCTCACAGATGAGAAAAGTAAAGCCCAGAACTTCTTCACATGAGCTTTGGGCCGCTGGTAGGTAATTCTCGAAGTCCAGAGGGCAGTAGAGTAATGCCATCTGGGACTCTTCTCAGAGAAGTAGTCCACATCATGTCCATTCCTGTCAGCCCTCAACACTGACATTTAAAAAAAAATAAAAAGCAACTTTTATTCTCAACTTTAATGTGAAAAACTGTTTCTTTTATTGTCTAAAGTTTTGCATATGTATCCTTTTTCCCCAACTGACCGCCCCCCCCCCCCCCGCCAGCCATTCCCACCCCGGGCAAGGCCCCACTGCCCCAGTGTCTGTGTCCATTGATTATGCTAATATGCATGCATACAAGTCCTTTGGTTGCTCTCTAACCCTCCCCCCCGACATTTGTCTCTGGATCTGGATCTATTCTTGTTCATCAAATTATGTTGATCATTATATCCCACATATGAGTGAGATAATGTGATATTTACCTTTCTACAACTGGCTTATTTAGCTTAGCATAATGCTCTCCAGTTCCATCCATGCTGTTGCAAATGGTAAAAGTTCCTTCTTTTTTTATAGCGGCATAGTATTCCATGGTGTAGATGTACCACAGAGTTTTAATCCACTCATCTGCTGATGGGTACTTAGGCTTTTTCCAAATATTAGCTATTGTAAATTGTGCTGCTATGAACGTAGGGGTGCATATATCCTTTCTGATTGGTGTTTCTGGTTTCTTGGGATATAGTCCTAGAAGTGGGATTACTGGGTCAAATGGGAGTTCCATTTTTAGTTTTTTGAGGAAACTCCATACTGTCTTCCACAGTGGCTGTACCAGTCTGCATTCCCACCAGCAGTGCAGGAGGGTTCATTTTTCTCCACATCCTCTCCAGCACTTTGTCATTTGTTGATTTGTTGATGATAGCCATTCTGACAGGTGTGAGATGGTATCTCATTGTTATTTTTATTTGCATCTCTCAGATGATTAGTGACTTTGAGCATATTTTCATATGTCTCTGGGCCTTCTGTATGTCCTCTTTTGAAAAGTACCTATTTAGGTCCTTTGCCCATTTTTTGATTAGATCATTTATCTTCCTTTTGTTAAGTTGTATGAGTTCCCTGTAAATTTTGGAGATTAAACTCTTATCTGAAATATCATTGGCAAAGTGAAAAACTTGACTTACTTTAAAAATTATAGCAATCTAAATTGTGTATAAAACTAAAATGTAAACATTAATCATGTTCAACTTCAAATTTTAATAAGCTAATTGTTGGTTTGAATAAGAAGTAAACATTATGGAATGAACTTACTTGGCACTGTAAAAATCATCTTGTATTAGTTTCATTCCTGTGCCCACATATGTTGGAAATTCTGACCGATAAATGTTTATAATAGTAAAATATATGTAATCAGAATGCCCATTACTGGCTTTACTAGATTAGAATAGGCTTGTTTCAAGAAGCAGTAAAATTTCCAATGTCTTCAGGTGGAATTTACATCATATCATGTCCTTTACTCTCACGCCAAGGAGGTGAACTCTCCTAAGGCCTGCAAGTCAGCAAAGCAAGGATTATAAATCCACATCTCATTTTCAGGTCATTTAAGAAGAAAATTTTGTGATGTTTCCAAGTGTCTTTAGATTTTGGGTTATTTAAAAATTGGCAGGGCTTTGTTGCTTGTTTTTCCTTTGGAAAGTCATTTTTATTATATTTTAATCTAATTTTTTCCAGTGGTGACTACATGCCCTGTTTTATATAAGTTTCTGAAAAATAGCTAGGATTTACATAAATCTTCAATTTTTTTTCAAATACTCTTTACATTCAATATTATTTTGTGTTATTCTCTGTACATATAGTGGTTAGCCAATTATATATTTTCCAAAGTGATTTTCCCAATATTTCCAGTACATAGTTATTGCAATATTATTGATTATATTACTCATGCTGTACTTTACATCCTCATGATATTTTGTAGCTACTAATTCGTATTTCTTAATCCCTTCACCTGTTTCACCCAGTCTCCCAACCCCTCTCCTTTCTGGCAACCATCAGCCTGCTCTCTGTATCTATGAGTCTGTTTCAATTTTTTATTTTGCTCTTTAATTGGATTGTTGTATATTTCTCAGGCGTTGAGTTGTATGAGTTCTTTATAAATTTTAATATTAACCTCTTATCAGATGTACATTGGTGAATATCTGTTTCTGTTCAGTAGATTGTCTTTTTGTTTTCTTGATGGTTTCCTCCTCTGTGCAAAATCTTTTTAGTTTGATGTAGTTCCATTTATATGCATTTGATTTCAGCCTACAGATTCACTTTCTCCAGCCAAGGAGAATTTTCAGGGTTGATTTTTGTCTCCAATCTTTTGTCCCAGAATGTCTGTTTAGCCAAAGTGTCTCATAGTTTCAAAATAGTATCTATAATGCTTAGCATAGGGTCTTATGAAAAGGTTTACATTATTCCTGGGACCAAAAATATTTGTCAAATGAGCCAATTCAGAATGACATCCTCGGTGCCAAATGGTTTTATGCGTAGATCTCTTCTATCAATTTAAAAAAATATGATGATTGGGTGGGGGTTGAGGGGTCTGTCGAAAGTTAATCAAGCTTGTATTAAAAACCCTTTCTTCTACATCATATGAAAAAATTTCATATTCAGCTCGTCTATGCTGGCAAAACTTCTTGGCAAAGTGATTTAAGTTCTCAAGTATGATTATATGGATCACTTTCACAGCAGTAGCCAAATGTTTCAGGCTGCTGATAAATTCTATAACATTAATGCATCCTGATGAGCAGCACTAGGTTAGTAATTATAGGTGGAATTTATTTGTCATTCTTTCAGTCCACCTGATAAGTATTGCCTAAAGCTCCCCAAGGACAAGCATCATGCAGAAGTGGTATTTATTTGTTCTTATTTTTACTTCTCATAGAGAGAAAACATGAGTGTTACTCCCCTACTCATGCCACAAGAATGGCATCATTATTACATATTTTATTATAGTACTTGAAAGATGAACAGCAACAAGCATTTTTAAATAAAAATCCTTAATTGATAAAGCATACTTTATATTTTATTATTAATAACAAGTTAGTTTGTAAATGCTGGCCTTAATTGTATTATTATTATTATTACTATAAATCATCATGGTTATTGGTTAAGATCTGATCGCTACAGCAACTTTGTTCAAAATTTATCCTTTAAATTTCCACAATAAATGACATTTAACCAATCCTCCAGTTGGCTTAGCCTTCACCAAGATAGTTCTTTTCCATTATACTATTATATTCATTTTTATTTATGATCCCAACTTATATTGCGGTTATATGTCTTGTTCCAAATACTCTCCCATGGGCCAAGCTAATCTTAATATGGTTATTATTTCCATCTGGTTCTTTACCCTTATTGGACATCTTTCATTGTAGAATTTAACCTCTTTCCAGGCTTCTTTCTCCTATTTGCTCAAATGTATTGTTAGATCCCTTCTAACCTTCCAAAAGGGACATTGGTCAATGCTTCTACCTGGATAACTGTCTATAGTACATTTTCATAAGATATTCTATACATGGACCGCCATTCTCTAGTACAGCGATTTTTTTGAGAATAGCATTTGATGCATAGTACTATTAATTATTTTTCCATTAATAGATCTGTTTATGTCTAAAAATGATTCTCTCTCATTCTGCATTCCTAATTATGAATGCTTACTACAAAGTGTCTGAGTTACATGAGATGGTATTTACTTGTTAGTATCTAAAATTTAATTTTAACTTAAAACATTTATTCTGGGGGCTAGCTTATAGAAACTGGAGATAATGACTATTTCTTATTTTCTAATATTTAGTACAAATCTCCTGTATAATAATCTTTATTTACATGTCATTCTTATTGCTCACATAATACTTCTTTTTCCTTTTTCCTGAAAATATTACTTTAAAGCTTTTTCTTTCTCCTTATTTTACTTTTATTTTTTTCCCATTATCATTTATCCCCCCTATACCCTCTTCCACTGCCATTTACATGCATCCCTGACAATACTTTAAAGCTTTTTTAATCAAGTTAATGAATCTTCTGGAATCAGAATTCTCTCAGAATTTTAAAAATGTTGCTTGTCCTTTTTTGGGGGGATCAAATTAAATTATTTTAAGAGTATAATTTTCAAAAGTTTTAAGACATTGGATCCTTATTCCCTTACAGGAAATCTTACCCAGAGCCCTTTTATATTAAATATATCAAATTGAACATCTTCTAGTTGAAGTGTGTGTGTGTGTGTGTGTGTGTGTGTGTGTGTGTGTGTGTGTGTGTGTTAGGGGAACAAGGACTTCTTTAGGTGACACCTCTGTGGCTCCGGATATCCTGCAGAGCACAGCTTTAAAACCAGTTTTTCAAGACATGATCAAGCTAAGCAAAGTTTTTTTTATGGCAATTTCTTTCTTTTCTGAATATTCATTGAACACCCACCATTTGCAAAACACTGTGCTACACCGTGCTTATATCTTACTTTCATTTCCAAGGTAATAGCTTTCTATAAAAAGAATAAATGAAAACACAATCTACATCCGCAAGTATTTCAAAAATCACCAGGAGTGTATCCTGGTCAGCTTCTGGTGATTACATTCTTCCCGATATAAACAAACACACATGGAAACCAATTTTTTTCATTTTAAAGGTTTTTGGATCTGAACCATCAAGTTTGAATTCCATTGAACTGGGGACATGACAAATATTATAGTGAATATGATAGTCACAGAAGAAAGCCAGCTTCTTCACTTGTATTTCCTTCAGTGACTCCAGACCCCAGACGGGAGGACTCAGTGTCCCCTGCACACCAATCTCCCAACTCTGCTCATTTATTCATGCCGTGCACTCTAGTCCACGCCTAATGGGCTGCTGTTCTGCTTCACTTTGTTTATTAAACTTCTATCTTTCAAGTTGCTTTATCCCAGTCAGCCAAAAGAATTTGTTTCCTTGGCCACTGAGTACACACTATTCTAAAACCACATATTAGTCCTTTTATTGCAATTATTTTGATATGTTTTAAATTTGTCTTCCTACAGGAAGATAAATACCCTAAGGACAGAAGGTACTCCCTCAATTACAAAAACTGACTTAAATAGGGGCCTTGTTTATTTATTTTCACTAAAGAAATTGTGGGGATTAATACATGAGTAAACAGGAAAAAGAGAGATAAAGGCAATAATAGGTATCATGTTTAGGATTCCTGGATGAAATAGTATGTCTCAGTGACAAAGGGAACCATTTACTTTCTACCCAACACCAACATACTCTAAGCACCTCAAGGATGGGAAAGTTTGGGACCATTGGCAGTGGAGTCTCAGCATAGCACTGGCGTTCTCCCAGTGGGCCACATGAGCCACGTGGCGTTCAGCATGCCATGGTCTCAGGGGGAATGGACACTGAACAGGAAGAGGCAGGTAGGAGGAATGTGGAAACACCACATGGTCCATGGTGGCTATGGCTGATCGATCCATTCATGAACACACAGGAGAAACCTGCTAGGGATGATGGGCAAATGAGGAAGAATTTGCTGATTAAAAGTCCTGGTTAGCAGGTGGAGACAAAATATGTGAAATTCATGCTATAACAATTAACATAGCTTGCCTATATCTAAAAATTGGTGACATGCAGAGATATTTGGATTACATTTAATTTAAAGATAATGCAAAGCCTTTTGATTTACAATTAATTATATAAAAATTTAAATGCAAACATCAATTAAAACTAGGGTATAAATGACTGATGCAATTATATATGCAAACTATGTGTATATTACATGTGTTTGTGTTTCTTCTTTGAAGAAGAGATTTTGTTAAGAGGGCAAAACCGTCTAACCAAAAATGGAAGAAGGCACAGAGAGGTAAAACAGATAGATTTTTCTGGGGATGCTGAAGAAAGAAAATGAGTTCTGTTTTCCAGTTTTGACTATGATTGCCTGTCTTGGTGAGCTCTAGTTCATATTAACAGCACTCTACCCAACTCTCCAAAAAATACTGAGGGGCAGGAAGGAAGAAAACATGCTTTGGCCCCTGAATTGAATATAGTTGTTCTGAAACTATGGAAATAGTGAGACCATAAAGATGACTATAAGCAGATGTCTCTGAAAGAGGTGCAAAATCCACAAAAAATTTTAATTTCCTGCTATCATTAGAACACTCCCTTTTGGTTCTTAGACTGACAGCTTTAGATGGCCAGGTGGACTTGGAGAAGTGGCTAACATATAGATTTTCCATTTCTCTAAGTGTAAGTATTTAGAAACTAGTGAATGTCTGGGTCATCTCTAAATCATCTTTCACCCAATAATTCTTTGGATCAAGTTAAGATAATGTCTGCAACCCACTGCCATGTAAGTTATTTCTGACCCTGGAATTTTATTGAACCATGTGGTCCATTTTGCATTTTGTAATAAAACATCACCTTATTATTGCCTTATTCTCCTCTTTGATGCAATCATTTTCAGACACATTTGGAAGGGACAAAGTTAAATGAGTGTTAGTTATACTCTTAGGTGACTGCTCTGACAAAATACAATCATAGAACGATGTCTGAGCCAATAAAACCATCTGGGGCTTTCACGCTTCAAGACACATCTAAGCCAGTGATGGCGAACCTATGACACGTGTGTCAGAGGTGACATGCGAACTCATTTTTTTGGTTGATTTTTCTTTGTTAAATGGCATTTAAATATATAAAATAAATATCAAAAATATAAGTCTTTGTTTTACTATGGTTGCAAATATCAAAAAATTTCTATATGTGACACGGCACCAGAGTTAAGTTAGGGTTTTTCAAAATGCTGACACACCGAGCTCAAAAGGTTCGCCATCACTGACCTAAGACCTCCTCAAAGAATTGCCTGTGGTCAATGCAAGGGAGGGGTTTTGTGACAGACACTCAAGTGGGAGAAAGCAGAAAACTATGGTAGGAGAGGGAGACGTTAGCATTTAAAATCTTTACATATAATTGTGAGTTAAAAGGCTTTGCATTCTCTGTAAATGTATCAGCCTTTTAGTGATATTAAGTAATCTTTAAAAATAATGTTTGAATAATGTGATTAGAAGCATGTGAAAGGTGTTACAGTTGGTCTAGTAAGAAATTAATATTTAATTATTTTGTTGACATTTTAACATTATTTCTCCACCTACCAACCTGTGGTGATAGCTGATTATGATGGTTTGATATTTTTTCATGATAGGGACTTATAGACAAATAAACTTCACTTTTGAAAAGAGGCCAAAGGAAGACCCTAGTTTTTCTGTTTCTTTGCTATACATTTTCATATCTGCAAGGCATACTTGTGAAGTGAGGGCAGCTGATCTTTGACAAAGCAGCAATACTGAACATGGGAGGACAGAAAGATGGGAAGACTACAGGTTGTTTATGATGTCACTGAGCTGGTGAATTAATCATCCTACAGTCATTCTGCCTCAAGATTTACTGATAAATGGAGTAAAAAACTTCCAATGCTGTGAAAAGTTAGACCACAAAATACGATTTTAAAATTATACCTTATTGTGTAGTAAGACTCATTGTGGAAAGGAGAAAAGGACCTGTTAAACCAGCCAGTAGCTAGGTGTCTACTTGCCCCACTTCTTTAACACATTATACTATAGACTTCAAGGGAGGGGTTTTGTGACAGACACTCAAGTGGGAGAAAGCAGAAAACTATGGTAGGAGAGGGAGACGTTAGCATTTAAAATCTTTACATATAATTGTGAGTTAAAAGGCTTTGCATTCTCTGTAAATGTATCAGCCTTTTAGTGATATTAAGTAATCTTTAAAAATAATGTTTGAATAATGTGATTAGAAGCATGTGAAAGGTGTTACAGTTGGTCTAGTAAGAAATTAATATTTAATTATTTTGTTGACATTTTAACATTATTTCTCCACCTACCAACCTGTGGTGATAGCTGATTATGATGGTTTGATATTTTTTCATGATAGGGACTTATAGACAAATAAACTTTACTTTTGAAAAGAGGCCAAACGAAGACCCTAGTTTTTCTGTTTCTTTGCTATACATTTTCATATCTGCAAGGCATACTTGTGAAGTGAGGGCAGCTGATCTTTGACAAAGCAGCAATACTGAACATGGGAGGACAGAAAGATGGAAATATTCCGGGTTGTTTATGATGTCATTGAGCTGATGAATTAATCACCCCTACAGTCATTCTGCCTTAAGATTTATTGATGAATGGAGTAAAAACTTAATTGCTTAGGCCAGTGATAAGGATTTTTAAAACATGCAATGCCTGACTATCTAGTTGGGGGCCCTGACCTCTTTTCCCTTAGAATGTCAAATCAAAAAATGACAACAGCCAACACAATAGCCATTGGTTTGAATGAATCAAAATTATACCTATTTTTGTCAGATCGGCAATAATATACATATTTTTGGTGTGCTGCAGAATTTTAGTAATTAGTTTAAAGTGTGCCATGAGATGAAAAAGGTTGAAAATCACTGACTTAGGCCACTCTGAGCTGAGATTTCTCTTACTTATAGTAAAAAACGTTATAACCAATACATGGTGTTTAGTCCATATTTCCTTGTCTATTTAATGGAAATGACATAACTCTCTTAACATTATGCCTGGTGTATAGACATCATGGATCAAATGAGACTAAACATTTCAGATGGAGAGATTATTTTCTGAAGGAGCAGCTAAGGTCTGTGTGATTATAGTAAAAAAAAATAGTTA
>NW_005354385.1:5149274-5153858 GCF_000412655.1 Myotis brandtii | reverse complement strand
AGGAGTACCCTAATTAAGTTAATAACAATGTACCTACCTATATAGTTTAAGTTTAAAAAATTTGGCTCTCAAAAGAAATTTCAGGCATTGTACTGTTGATATTTGGCTCTGTTGACTAATGAGTTTGCTGACCACTGTCTTAAACAAAAAAGGATTTACTTGCTTGTGTTCAATGTCAGTGATGATGTGGAGGATGCTGAAATACGGTGACAGAGTCTGCAGCCAATTTTGAGAAAAGCAGAAGCCATGGAACAGGAAGTTTAGGAGCAGCTGTGAGGGGGCAAAAGAACAGGTCAAAAGTAGGAAAAGAGACTGATTCCATCTGAGGGGTTTCCCACAGTGCTTCTCAGTAGAAGCTTGTGTGGTTCTTTGAAGAGAAGGCATAATGTGATTTCTGGGTTTATCAATTATAAGGAGGATGAAAGAGAAAAAGCTGTATGTCTGAGAATACAATAGTGAACTTAGAAGCTCTCTGCCCATAGTGCTCATCAAGACTTGCCAAAGAGTGGTATAGAAAGGAAAGGGCCAATGCGTGCCAGTGTCAGCCACAACAATGTGCATCTGTCTGGATGGAGGAGTGGACATTCTAAAACTTGGCATCTCAAAACAGTCCTGCTGTTTAATAATTGTGTGACTGTGTTCAGGGTAAATCTTTATGTTCCCGGGTCTTTCACTCCTCCTTTGTGAATGAGAACGTCTCCAGGATTTCTTCCAACATCTAATGGTCTATTATACCCCTACTTGCCTTAAAGCAGCAGTTGGCAAAGGGGTTATGAGGTAAAAACAAAAATAAAGACAAACGGCTGTGGAAACAGAATTACAAAAATTATCCTGGAGACAGAAAGATTTTTTTTATGTCCCTGTTCAGACTAAGATTGCACTATAATTATGGAAGCAGAAATAATTGTGAGGATGCTGTTTGCTTGATGAAGCAATTTGGGACTGCACAAGGCACTTTGCTTTAGGGTAGAATCAGAAGTTTCCACTTATGAGGCCTTTTCTGTATGTGTGCTTTTTTGCTTGTCTGAACCAGGCATCCTTGGAATTTTAAGATGACATACCAGTCGCCTTCTCTTGGTTCTTATTATATAGATAAAAAATGGAGAGACTGGTCAATGCTGGAGAAAGGGAAAAAAACAATATGTGTGACTGTCTTTGACATATGCTAGATGTTGGTGTGTAACTGAACCAGGAGATTAGAGGGTGGACAGAAGAAAGTGAGATCACTCCATTTGTCTAAAAGAAAAAGGCAATGTGAGTGAAGAGCAAAGGTCCCTGCCGGTGGCCTTCCCTGGAACCTCTTCTGATGCCCTTCACTGAGGTTTCAATAGAGATTTCTCTTTTTATATTAAAAGCAAGCATTGCGGTAAGAACATTTAAGGTGAGATCTATCCTCTTAATATAATTATACAATTTTCAGTGTACAATACAGTATTCTTAACTATAGGCACAATGTTGTACGTCAGATCTCTAAGACCTACTCATCTTCTATAATCAAAACTCTATACCCTTTGATTAACAATTCCCAATATCCTCCTTCCCCCAGCCCCTGGCAACAAACATGATATACTCTGATTTTATGTGGTGTATTTTTGTTTGTGTATTTGTGTGTTGTTTTTTTTTGGGGGGGGGGTCACTTTTAATTTATTCTTTGCTCCAATTTCCTCTTTCTTGACATTTTTTGTTATGAGCTAATACATTCATTTGGGGCCAGGTTTAAAGCCACTTGATGCTGGAAGATTCCTAACTGAGATAGTCCATCCCCTTAAAGACTCTCTAAGTCCTACGGGCCCATCCCAAGCTCGTCAGCAGCTCCCAGAGTCGGACCTCCAATCTCTCTGCCTTGGCCCTTTCCCATGCTCCATCATAGACCCCAGGAAGCCCCCTGCTATCAATTTTCACTTCTGTGCCTTTTCTTACCTTTTTTTTCAGGCCAATAGTGTGCCCTTTACCTTTTACCACCACCTTACTTCTTATGCCATCTTCAAGTTCCAACTGGTGCAGTTTCTTGAAAGACATCAAGGGCTAGACTAATGCTCACTGAGCTCAAAATAGACACTGTGAATCCTCACTAGACTGTATCTTGTTTATTTGGTGTGTTTTATTTGTTAGATAGGAAGTTAGACATGAACGGCTGGCATAAGGCCTGCCCTTGGATCCTGAACAGGGATCGAACCAACATCACCTTCAGACCACTTCAGACCATGGTCCAGCAGCCAGCAGACCGCCAGTGGGCAGGTTCGGAACCAGCCAGTTCTTGGCTTAAGCTCAAAGAAAATGACATGACCTCAATGCGACCTTACTAGGGTCCTGGACTAATTATAATGAAATGCACATTGCAATTTCGACCCCCTGTAGGTTTTTCTGTATGCATCATGAGTAAGGGCACGCACAGAAAAAATATAATTATATAACCTTTCTCTGTCAATCATCCCTGAATGCAAATGAAATTTTCCACCCAGAAAATCCCTCATTTAAACCACATAACCCAGGAGTTCAGGGCCATTGTCTTTCTCAACTGGCCCGTTCCTCATTTGGAGTGAATCTTTGATAAATTCCACTTTGCTTTCCTTTCTTTTTGTTGACTTTGAAATCTTTCCTGCATCGACGAGAAGAGCCAAGTTCCCAGCCAATAATCCCAATCGGTAACATATTGATCTGCCCTGGAAAGTGCATTCCTAGGAGAATGGGGTCCTTGCCTTTCCCCAGAATCCTACACAGGTCCAGGTGCTGAGTGGGCATAGAGTAGGGGATGCTCAATTAAAGACAGTGCTGTTTTGTGTTGTCACCTTATCCTTACGCCATTTCCCATTCTGGCTTGAACACCATATCCCACATTTAGCCAGGGAGCCACTTATTGGCAGAGGCCAGGGCTGTAAATGGCCAACACTTGATTCCTGTCTTTTTGATAACACACATTTCAACAGGGGTGAGATAGTATCTCATTGTGTTTGTTATTTGCATTTGCCTGATGATTAGTGGTTTTGATTACCTTTCTATGTACTTGTGTATCTTTTATGTACTTATGTACTTGGCCATTTGTGTATCTTCTTTGGAAAAAAAATGTATATTCAGGTCTTTTGTCCATTTTTAAATTGGGTTATTTTTACTTTATTTTATTTTATTGCTATTGAGTTGTATGAGTTTGTTGTATATTTTGGATATTAATCCCCTATCAGATATGCAGTTTGCAAATATTTATTCCAATTCTATATGTTACCTTTTCATTTTGTTGATGGTTTCCTTTGCTGTATAGAAACATTTTAGTTTGTTATCCACTCACATATGTATTTATTTTTGCTTTTGTTATCTTTGCTTCTGTGTGTTTGACTATTTTAGATACTTCAGGTAAGTACAATCCATGTTGTTGCATACTGCAGGATTTTCTTTTGTAAGGCTGACTAAATCCATTGTATGTGTGTACCACATTTCCTTTATTCATTCTACTGTTGATGGAAGATAAAGGAAATGGTTGTTTCTACATCTTGGCTGTTGTGAATAATTCTGCAGTGAATGTGGGCCTTCTGGAAGACAGGAATAAACAGGAGAGCATACCTTCACTCTCCTGCCTGCTGCACTATTGCTCAAAGCCATTAACAGAGACGCATCCACTTCTCATGGGGCTGCTGCTACCATTCAAATAGAAACCCTGAACTTACTCCCTGTGTAATGTTTTGTTCTAAGCCCTTAAAGCAACTGAGAGTAGAACAGTGACTTTTTTCATACTCCATATTCTAAGCAACAACCTCCAACCTGAATTAAACACTTTTTAAAAGGCAGTATCTAATTGTCCAACCCAACCTCAACTCAGTCCAGTAATGAAATCCGGACTATTTTGAACACCAAAAATGAGGTCTGGGGTTCAACCAGCTATAAGCTACAGATCAGACTGAAGAGACTAGTTTTGAAGGAAATATCACAATTTGAAGGGCCCTGTGAATACTTTGGCTTCCTTTGTACTGAAGCCTTGCTACAGTCAGGGCACAGGAAACACTCCACCTAACATGTCGCTGTACCCATGAGCACTTATTCTCTGGTAGTATGTCCTTAATATAAGGGGCATTTTCAGTTCTGTTGGCCAACTAAGTTAACTCAAGAACAGCTCATGTTTATATTGCTCCAGGAGTATAGATAGATGAAAATATCAGTTTAATTTAAGGGGGCATATTCTAACACTAGAACTTTGTGGAGGTCCCGGCTGGGCTGTTTTTTCCCCCAAAGTCATAAGATTAAATTAGACTTCCATAAACTTCCAAAACAGTGCATCAAATGAAAGAATGAATCTGAAAGCATCCAAACTAAGGTTGTATAGCTGTTTCTCCTTCATATGTGGAGAGTACTTGTGTAATTAAAAATAAAATAAAATAAAAACCACCACCACCAACAAAAATACAAGAACTCACACCTATTTTGCACCAAGTAAAGTTTGCTAGGTATTTCATATATTATGCATTTAATTCCCCCAGAAAATCAGTCATGCTAATCTTATCTCTATTTTCCTGAGAAGAACTTAGGGTCACCTGCTCAAGGGCAGATATGTAATTAGGCACACGTCTTTCCAACTCCTGAAACCATCCTATATAA
>NW_005354385.1:5138404-5149201 GCF_000412655.1 Myotis brandtii | reverse complement strand
CATTTTTAAATTGGGTTATTTTTACTTTATTTTATTTTATTGCTATTGAGTTGTATGAGTTTGTTGTATATTTTGGATATTAATCCCCTATCAGATATGCAGTTTGCAAATATTTATTCCAGTTCTATATGTTACCTTTTCATTTTGTTGATGGTTTCCTTTGCTGTATAGAAACATTTTAGTTTGTTATCCGCTCACATATGTATTTATTTTTGCTTTTGTTATCTTTGCTTCTGTGTGTTTGACTATTTTAGATACTTCAGGTAAGTACAATCCATGTTGTTGCATACTGCAGGATTTTCTTTTGTAAGGCTGACTAAATCCATTGTATGTGTGTACCACATTTCCTTTATTCATTCTACTGTTGATGGAAGATAAAGGAAATGGTTGTTTCTACATCTTGGCTGTTGTGAATAATTCTGCAGTGAATGTGGGCCTTCTGGAAGACAGGAATAAACAGGAGAGCATACCTTCACTCTCCTGCCTGCTGCACTATTGCTCAAAGCCATTAACAGAGACGCATCCACTTCTCATGGGGCTGCTGCTACCATTCAAATAGAAACCCTGAACTTACTCCCTGTGTAATGTTTTGTTCTAAGCCCTTAAAGCAACTGAGAGTAGAACAGTGACTTTTTTCATACTCCATATTCTAAGCAACAACCTCCAACCTGAATTAAACACTTTTTAAAAGGCAGTATCTAATTGTCCAACCCAACCTCAACTCAGTCCAGTAATGAAATCCGGACTATTTTGAACACCAAAAATGAGGTCTGGGGTTCAACCATCCATAAGCTACAGATCAGACTGAAGAGACTAGTTTTGAAGGAAATATCACAATTTGAAGGGCCCTGTGAATACTTTGGCTTCCTTTGTACTGAAGCCTTGCTACAGTCAGGGCACAGGAAACACTCCACCTAACATGTCGCTGTACCCATGAGCACTTATTCTCTGGTAGTATGTCCTTAATATAAGGGGCATTTTCAGTTCTGTTGGCCAACTAAGTTAACTCAAGAACAGCTCATGTTTATATTGCTCCAGGAGTATAGATAGATGCAAATATCAGTTTAATTTAAGGGGGCATATTCTAACACTAGAACTTTGTGGAGGTCCCGGCTGGGCTGTTTTTTCCCCCAAAGTCATAAGATTAAATTAGACTTCCATAAACTTCCAAAAGAGTGCATCGAATGAAAGAATGAATCTGAAAGCATCCAAACTAAGGTTGTATAGCTGTTTCTCCTTCATATGTGGAGAGTACTTGTGTAATTAAAAATAAAATAAAATAAAAACCACCACCACCAACAAAAATACAAGAACTCACACCTATTTTGCACCAAGTAAAGTTTGCTAGGTATTTCATATATTATGCATTTAATTCCCCCAGAAAATCAGTCATGCTAATCTTATCTCTATTTTCCTGAGAAGAACTTAGGGTCACCTGCTCAAGGGCAGATATGTAATTAGGCACACATCTTTCCAACTCCTGAAACCATCCTATATAATAAAAGGCTAATATGCAAATAGACCGAACTGCAGAACAACCAGTCTCTATGACATGTGCTGACCACCAGGGGGCGTGCGTGGAACATGTGGGGGTCAGCAGCGGCGGGATGGTGAAGCAAGTGAGTGGAGGCGCCATACCAAGGTGGGGAGTCGGTCGCTGTCATCAGGACGAGCCTCTGGTGGTTACTGAAAATTCTTTGCTCCTGTGTGCCGCGGTCCTGCCCAGCGCTTGCACCTGCTGCCGGCACTGTCCACACTTGCAACCGCTGCTGGCACTGGAGCTGCCACTTGTACCCACTGCCAGCACCTGGCACCAGCTCTGATCGCTCACGCCATCAGTGGGTGCAAGCGGCGGCTGCTGGCCTCGATTGCCATCAGGGCTTCTTCACCTACCCTGGCTCTTGAGAGGCAATCAGGGCCAGCAGCTACTGCTCGCACCCGCTGCTGGGCTGGCCCTAATTGCTCCGTGCCATCAGTGCATGGGAGTGGCAGACAGGGGACTGGGGGCCATGGCAGGAGGAGCTGGGCGGGGGCCTCAGTGGGTGCAAGCGGCGGCTGCTGGCCTCGATTGCCATCAGGGCTTCTTCACCTACCCTGGCTCTTGAGAGGCAATCAGGGCCAGCAGCTACTGCTCGCACCCGCTGCTGGGCTGGCCCTAATTGCTCCGTGCCATCAGTGCATGGGAGTGGCAGACAGGGGACTGGGGGCCACGGCAGGAGGGGCTGGGTGGGGGCCCAGAGGATGGGCCGAGACCCGCCCCTGTGCTAATTGTAGCCTTGCGGCTCACAGTTCCTTTCAAGGTGCATGGATTCATGCACTGGGCCCCTAGTGTTTTTAATAAAAATGAACATTTATGGAGCACTTACTGTATGCTAGCACCATACCTAAGCACTCTACACACATTATCTCCTTTAGTCTCCAACAGCCTGCCTGATAAAGCAGGTTCCCACTTATTTCAATTTATAGATGAGGGTATTTAGGTGTAATAAGCTAATCAAATTGTCCATTGAAAAACAATTTCTTACTAGGAAAACCAGTATTTGACCCCAGGCAATATAACTGCACACTTTTAATCATTAATACATTCTTCTTTACTTCTTTACCTGGATACTTGATGGATTCTACTACAGTAATAATCTTTAGCATTATTTTTAACAAGCAGTACACCTTCATATAAAGCCTTATTTAGAAATAAGCCCTAATTTATTTGCAAATAAGTTTTAAAAATCCAAAGTAGTTATAAAACCACAACTCGTAAGTTCTACATCATTGATATTTGCCACAACTATCATAAGAACCATAGTCATGCTATGTTAGGGTGAATTGCGGCAGAAATAAGGCAGGCCTTGAGGTACGTGCCATTCTGAGTCCAGTTCTTTCTCCAAGTCTTTCTCTCCTAATAAAGAAAGCATGTGGAGTTGCTAGTGAGTGACACTACTATAGAGACAACCTTGCATTCTAAACAAGTTATTTGGGAAAAACAATTCACAATTTTTTATACTTTATTACTGGTAACATTGTGTATGCTCATGCATGCATATGCGTGTGTGTGTGTGTGTGTGTGTGTGTGTGTGTGACACACAACCAGTTAATGATGAAGTTGCATCCTCTAAGGCAGGGGTTCTCAACCTTGGCTGCACATTAGAATCATTCCGAAGGATGAGGCCCAGAAATCAGGATTTTAAAAAGATTCCCAGGTGATTCTAATGTGCAGCCAAGGTTGAGAACCACTGCTCTAAGGACTCTTCTACTCTAACATTTGTGAATGTGTGGAACAGATAATGTTGATTCTCCACCCATTCCTCTTGGATCTCGTTTCTACAATTCTTGTTTCCCCACTGGAGGACTGCCTGTGGGCTCCTGGAGCCAGTGCTAAGAGCCAGAAGTTCTGGGTATTTACGTCCCACAAGGGTGGCCCTTAACCGATGACTCCCAGGTGTGGTGGTATGACAGACCCAGCCCCCTTGGCTTGGGTGAAAACTCTCAGTAGCAGAACCCACAGTCCATAGTTTTTGGCAGGATCAGGCTGAAGCTAGCCACTGGGAGACTGAGAAATCCCCCTTTATTGGATTCTTCCTCTTCCCTGTTCTGCTTCTCCCATTCCTTTTCCTACTCCCTAACTGGCTACCCCTGGAAGTGATTTGTTAATAAATCACAGTCTTCAGCTAGGATAGGGGAGTGTGTATGTGTGTACACATGCGCATGCTTGTACACATGCACAAACATGCACCAGTGGATGCTTTTGAGCCACATCTTCCACCCTTTTCTACAAAGTGTACTTCTTGCTGTATGTTGATGCTGTTGGGGAGGAGAGTGAGAGAAAATGGTGAACCTTCAAAATTTTGCCATCTCCTGGTGTTATCTTCATTCTGTTAGTAGCCACCTCTTCTCTGACTAGGTCTGACCAGGTATCAGGTCATGCTGCCTATCAAGGGCACAACGATGAGTTCCTCAGAAGTCATTGCAAAGCCTCCAACTGCATAGCCCTCCATGGGAAAACTGGCTATACTGCTACCTATGTTTCTACATTTTCTGCCCCTTTTTGGAGTATACTTCACAAACTTGCTTCTAAGTCCCAGATGGAGTGTCAGCATGCTGGCTTAACCCCAACTACATGCCATGGGATCCCCTGAACTTGTGGAATGCTGTCCTTTCCCCACTAATTCTCCTCTCCTATTTATATAGGCTCAGGGCAGATCAGCAAGGTCACCACCTAACCAGACAGCCAAGTGGGAAATAAGGTGCAGCATATTGTTGGAAGCATCTTTCAATCTCTATGAGAGATTCTCTTGGAGTCTCCATACCCAGACCCTCCTCAACTTTAGAGAAAGTATGAAATAGTCTCTAAAGGCTAACATAACATTCCACATTAGTCAAGGCAAAAGGTGCTATTGACTCCCTCTCCTCTCCTCATGCCTAAGTCTTTAGATAGACAGACAGATAGATGATAGGTGATAGATAGTTGAGTTTTGCTCAATAAAAGGTAATAAATAATAGATAAAGTATACATAGATATGACTAGTTAATAGATGATTGATAGTAGCTATAGATGATATATAATAGATAATTGAGTTTTTCTCATTATAGTTGATAAATGGTAGATAAATTATACATAGTTTTATGATTGCTTGATAGATGAGAGATAAATTGGTGGAAAGATGACTGACAAGAGATAAATGATTAGATTTTGCTCTCTTTAATAAAGTCCTGAAGAGATGAGTCTGTTGGTGGCTTTTGTAACAGGGATACTGAGCCCATGTTTTGTTTGTGTGCTGTAGAGCACAGATTGGCAAACTACTAGTATGTATGGCCTATGGTGTAAATACGGTTGTGGCCTGTTTTTTGTATGGCCTGTGAGGTAAGCATGGTATTTAAAGGGTTGTATAAAACAAAACTTTAATGAAAAAGCTTGAAATATTAACTAGCTGGCCATTTATAGAAAAAGCTTACTAATCCCTGCTCTAGAGCCCATTTCAAGGCAATAAGAAAAGTTCCTCCCAATATCCCACTACACATTTTTCTCATTATTCCAAAATGAGGAGAAGAGTGAGGATGTAGCATTTCTCTTTTGCTCACTCAAACAGATTAATTTAATAGCTATTTACTAAACACATACTGTGAGATTAGGATTGTGTTTGTGACAAAGTGGTACAAAAGAATATAAGTTATAGGAACTGAATTCAAGGAACTTACAATCTCAGGAAAACTTAAGTGACACATGTACAGTGTTAAGTAATAATAGAAAGCACTCCATAATTAAGTATCTAAAGAAGTGGCACTAACAGCAATTGCTGTAGGATTAAGATAATTACAAAATCTGCCCAAGTTAAAATAACGAGTGAAGAATAAGACTTGATTTAGACTTTAAGTTATGTTTAGAGAGGTATCCATCCAAATAATTGTAGGAGTGGGGGCAAAATTCAAAAGCTTGTGATTTCCTCACATGTGGGAATAACAGATAATCAATGGGGATTCAAATAGGATGTCATTTATTTAGGAGTCTCAACTCCTGAACACCTAAACAGTGGAAGTTATTCTTTTAAAAAATATATTTTTATTCTTTTCAGAGAAGAAAGAAGAGTGAGAGAGATAGATACATCGAAGATGAGATAGAATCATTGATTGGCTGCCTCCTGCACACTGGGGATTGAGCCTGAAACCCTGGCATGTTCCCTGACCTGGAATTGAACCATGACCTCCTGATTTATAGGTTGATGCTCACCCACTGAACCACACTGGCTGGGCAGAAGTTATTCTTTTTTTTTTTTTTAAATATATTTCACACTGGCTGGGCAGAAGTTATTCTTAAAGAATTTTATAAGTGATTAGAGGCCCGGTGCATGAAACTCATGCACGGGGGCGGGGGGATCCCTCAGCCCTGCAGGATTGGGCCTAAACAGGCAGTCGGACATCCCTCACAATCTGGAACCACTGGCTTCTAACCACTTTCCTGCCTGCCTGATCACCCCTAATTGCTCACCTGCCTGCCTGATTGCCTCTAACCACCTCTGCCTTGGCCCCTGCCACTGCAGAATGATGTCCAGAAGGTCATTCAGCTGTTTGGTCTAATTAGCATATTACGCTTTTATTATTACAGATTATCAGCGATACTACTCAAGTCATGATTTGCTGTAGTTCATGGTGTGATAATCTTAAATATATACCTTTCGGTGGTATTGCAGGAACCCAATCCTGAGGCTACAGCTGGGCTGCTGAGGATCATAAATGATGATCACAGAGATCTCAAGCCTTCCTATGATTTGGATAGTAACAACTGCTTTGCAGTGTTTAACATGGCAAATCTATTAATCTACGTAATGAGAAAAAATAGCAATGATATAGTGTACCCACAAGATGCTAGGGCTCTCTGGAATCTATTTTAATCATATGCTGGATGAAGTCAGGTCCTAGATATGCTCTACAAAAGATCTTTCATTCCTCTTAACTGGCAGCCAACTTCAACAGCTGTTTGTATAAATTTTCCAGAGTTAAATTCCTACTATCACATGTTTATCTAGTGAGGAGCTGGGAATGATCAGCACTTGCAATCTGCCAATCATGAGAGCATGAAGATTGATTTCTGAAGTGTTGGGTGAAAAATAATTGTCAAATATTTCCTTGTACACTTTGATGAATGTGTTTGTCAAAAAAGCAACTGACATATGAGCAGTGTTTGATGGACTTGACACTTCACTGAGGCTCTGTGATCCCCATTTCAGGGCGATTTTATCCCATACCTTCTCTAGAGGTCATTTTTACAGATCCTTATAGAATCACCTTGAATCATCTTAAAGCAGATGTATGCTCAGCTAGTTTAGATATCCCATTACTGTTGTCTTTGAGAGCAAGAGATGAGTTCCAAACTATTGGATAAGTGTGTATATGTGTGTGTGATATCTGTATCTAACTTTATATCTGTATCAGTATCTACAGCTGTATCACTATCACTATTTGCATCTATAACTATATAGATATTATCATTTCAATGCTGCTCCAACAGTTTTTTTTAAAGGTACTGTAGTATACAATCACTTAAGATGCCTAGGGAGAAATTTTTCTTTTGGCCAAATATGCGTTTTTCTAAGATTGCTTTGGAGGGGAGTAGAGCATTGTAACCCAAACTAGGCTCTGGAATATAGAGCCACATCTGTGTTTCATAATTATTTGGAGTCTAGATTTTGTCTATTCTGTAGGGATTTTGTAGGGATTTTGTCTTTTCTGCCAGGGATGCTAACATACTAACCTATTGTGAAAACAAAACAACACTAAGAAAATGGAAAGGAAAAACACCAGGAAAAGCTAAGCAGACCAGTTTTTTTTAAAAAAAAAATTGCTTTTCTTTTAAAATATTCTTGTGAAACCATGAATTGACCACCATCGTACTGGGTTTGCAATCAAACCCAAGTGGTAGAAGCACGGCATTCTGCTAGCGCAGTTTCAAAAAAGCAAAAACAAAAAGCCAGTGCAGAGGATCAGAATGTGCCACACAGATATGCTGCTTTGGCATATTGACTCTTCTGAGCTGAAGGCACTTGAAAAACCGATGATGCCAAGAGAAAGATGTACTCCCTGTACCAGGAAAAGAACATTCTTATCTCCAGAGACTTGGAGTTGACACTGATATGGATCTGTACAAACAATCCTACTAAAATAACCCTTATGTTCTGTTAGTTCTCACATACATTTCCTATTCACTGTCCCACAATTTACTATCCCTCACCCAAGTTCTTTTGTCACATCCCCAAAATGTAGTGTGTGTGTGTGTGTGTGTGTGTGTGTGTGTGTGTGTAAAAAGTATGTAAGATTTGGGGCATAACATCTTTGGGTCTTCATTTTCCTTCTGAGGACTCTTGTACACACATAAAAATATTAAATAAATATATATGCTTTTTTTCTGTTAACCTGATTTGTGTCAGTTTAAATCTTAGGCCCAACTTAAGAGGATAGAAATAAGTTTTTAATCCCTTACACCAGAAACACTTCAAGAATATTCATTTGGAAAACTATTGCTTAAAGCAGTGGATGAGCTAGGCATCCAATTTTTATTGGCTATTCACCAAATCATAGCACTTAAGGAAAAACAGCTCAGCATGCTATACTCCCCAAAATATTGACACATCACATTACATGTGAAAAGGGGTTCAGACATTGATCTTACATGTAGCTCTGAACAAAGGATTTGGTCTCTTAATGTAGAGCAGGTTTATTTTCAATAGATTTCAGTCAAGGAAGACTGAAAGACTCAACCAGATATGGGTTTTGAAGTCATATAGACCTGGGATTGACCTTGTTTCTGTCAGATATTGCTGTTTGACCTTGGAAGTTATTTGACTTCCCTGCTCTTATTTCCTCCTTTATAAAATTAGGGTAATGATCCTACCAAGTGGAACTGTTCAACACATTGAAGAAAGTAATATATGTAAAAATCTTGGGGGCACAGCAGAAAATTAATAAGACTTAGCTCCACTTCCCACCCACCCCCAAATTATGCAATGAATAGTAACTTAATCTGGAACCAATGCTCAGAATACATCCTAGATTTTATCCAACTAATTCAAATATCACACAGGAACGTGTATATTTCCAGATATTTTATGCATCTAACTCTCTCATTTGTATGAAAATGAATTTTTCTTCAAACTAACCTATAATAATAAAAGCATAATATGCTAATTAGACTGGACAGCCGAACGACCTTCCGGACGTCCTTCTGGATGACCTTCCAGACGAAGCCGGGGCTGCGAGGGCCGAGCCCCTCGCACAAATTTCATACATTGGGCCTCTAGTATTGTGAATAACAGAAGATGGGCATCTGGCTTTTGTTTTAGAGAATCCTTTCTTTGTTTATAAAAATGATTAATTTTAATGTTTGAAGGAGATTAGATAAGAAGCAAAGAGTATGAGTTAGGAGCTTACTTTGTTGAGCTCCCTTTGGCATTGATGTCTATTGGTATCAAGTTGTCTCAGAAATATTGCCTATATTAATGCAGAGAAACACAACAGCTCACAAATGCCACCAGTCTTTGCTACTTTCACTTAGAAATCGAAAGTAAGGAAACTCACATGGCTATTAAAGCAAACCAGCTTCCTCTCCCCACCACATGAGCCCTGTGGTGTTGGGTGGGAATGAGGATCATAGCGCTCCAGAAGAAGTTTGTGGGAAAACGGAGAAGAGATCTGCTAACATAACACCATGTCATTTCTTCTAAAGCACTTCTCAACCATGAAGACATCTTTGATAAGTTTCTGGGGAATCCTGATGTGAGAATTCAGAAAATAGATGACTGGAGGCTCTTCTATCTTTTCCCTAGAGAGAAACTTACTGATAACATCCTTAGGTTCCTGGGGGGAGGAGAAAAGTAAGTAGTAAACCCTCTGTTTACAAACACAGCACTGAAAGGGGGGATTTATTTTTAAATATTGATTTCAAAATAAGTTTATTTAAGTATATAACTACCTAATGGAACATTTAGGAGCAAAACAAGTTACCATCTATCTACCACTTAAGGTAGATCGAAAGCTACCAAGTTTGATAATATTAATGAGCTGATGTTTTATATCATTGACATAGTTGTAATCATAATATAAATGTCCTACTTCTTTTCTTTTAACACTCTTAACACTTTCTACCTTGGATGTAGATTTCATAATAATGATTTAATTTCAGTATACTATTTCATCTGATGTATGTAACTACTTTACTTAACTACTTTTTTACTTTGGACACTTAGATTGTTTCCCAAAAAGTAGTTTTAGGGATTGTGACAAATATTTCTAAACATCCAAGAATATTTAGAAAATAAAAGAGTAAGAATAAAAAATAAAAACAGCAACAAAAAACAGAGACTCATGCAATGACAAAAGAGGAAAGGTCATCTAGGGCAGTGACTTACCTCCAGGGCCCTCAGATCTAGGGTCATCCCCCCACTGACACCAGAAAGTGACAAAGATGAAGCCCAAGACGCAGTCCTGAAGCAGAGTGCCTCCTGGCTTCCTGGCTTCCAAATGGCCTCGAAGGTAGCTTTCCACATGGGGACTTCTGAGGAACTATTGAGCTATGCCTACTCTTTTAGGGAAATAAAGTATTCCGTTGTTGAAGGTTGTTTTGCTATCTGTTTTTTTCATCCCCAAAACAATGTTTTCTCTTCATCAGCAGTATCCATCGTGTGTAGAGCAGAGGTCTCAAACTGGCAGCCCAGGGACCAATTGTGGCTGCAGATATGTTTGAGTTAGCCCAATAGGATGAAAATTATATGTTAAATTAGATGCCAACTTAGAAATCAAGAGATTTAACATACAGGTTTAGATTTTTTTTGGGGGGGGGCGGGTTATTTTTAGAATAATTGGAGGATCTGGTAATACAGAACCTGTATTCTTACTTTCCCACAACAGTCTAGACCTGACAAGTGTCTGCGCCTACAAGAGGGAACATAAACTGTCCACTTTCCCCCCTTATTTCTGGCTGCATCATTTATTTACGTCACTTGTCTCCCCCTGTGGCATCTGACTTTGCAGCTCCCATTTGTTGTACATCGTTTGTCTTTGTGCCTTTGTATCTGCACAGAGATAGAAATAAGCAACAGAGGGACAGATTGACTTTCAGTGAAGATAGGAAGCTATTAAACTTTTATAAACAGACCCTTAGTGAATGCAATAGCCATGTGTGAGCTTTCTGAGCACAGAGCATAAACGTGTAGTTCATTTTTATCCTTTGCTGCACATTTACTTATGCTTTCCTGTGTAGGTCCCTTTGACCATCAGTTTCTTACCTAAATTCAACAATTAGGTAATAGTAGT
>NW_005354385.1:5107167-5138384 GCF_000412655.1 Myotis brandtii | reverse complement strand
TAAGCCAGAAAAAGTTTATCTTTCTACAGACAGAAAGGGTTAATGGTTAGGGTGGGCAAGTGTTTATTTGTCTATACATCTATCTAAGTTAGCATAAAGAGATTTGCTGAAGACTGCTCATTGCATTGTAGGACTTAGCTCTTCTCAATTTTTCCTTTTATTAATTAACATTTGGATAATCTCCACTCACACATTTATGTGTAGGAAAAGGAAAAACAAAAAAACAAAAATAAACTGGTATCAAGTCTCACATATGGTGACAGAATTGGCACCTTAATGGAATTATGGAAACTGATGTAACATTTTTACTGGGCTTTATTAAACAAATCCTAACAACAGTTTAATCAAACACTAGATTTAACACATTTTATGAATTATTTAATATACAAACAAAACATTTATAGATAACGATATGATGATCTCTAATGTACCCAACCATCCTGTTTAAGAAATAACCCATTTTAAAAGAAGTTGAACTGCCCTGGCCAATGTAGCTCAGTTGGTTGAGCATCATTTCATGCACCAAGGGGTCACAGGTTTAATTCCCAGTCAGCGCACCTGCCTGGGTTGTGGGCTTGATCCCCAATAGAGAGTGTGCAGGAAGCAGTCGATCAATCAATGTTTCTCTACCCCCCTCCATCTCCTTTCTTCTCTTTCTAAAATCAACAAAAACATATTTAAAAAGAAGTTAAATTTCTCTGTGTACCCCTCAGCTATCATATTTTTTCCCAACCCCTGACCCCAAGTTAATAATTCTCCTATATTTATGTTTCTTACTTTTAGCCCTCACTTCCTATTAGATTCACTAATCAAATATATTTTTTCTCACACTTTAAAACTAATAAAAATGCATTATAATTACATATTGTTCTGTATTTACCTTGCTTTTATTCACTCAACTTTTGAAATCCAACTATGCTAATAGTTGGTGTTCCAGTGCATTTATTTTGGCACTCTGTGGTATTTTATTTTAAAAGTATATATAATAGTTTTAATTTTTTTTGCTAGTATAGATGTTTCTGCATTGAATATTTTTGTAGTTTTTAAAAATGTACTTCTTGAACTTAGATGGACAGTTGCTGCTGGGTCATAAGATATGTATTTTTTCCACATCACTAGATTTTGCCAAGTTCTTTCTGATGAGGCATATTGATTTACACTCCCTTTAGTATTAAGAGTTGTTTTGCTATAACCTTGTCAATACTTTAAAATTTTTCTATTTAACAAAACCGATGGGTATAAGGTACTATTTTAATGTTTATTTAATTTTTTATTGGTGAAGTTTAACATCTTTTGGTGTGTTTTGGGTTTTTCTCTTTGAATTGTTGCTTCAAAACCTTTGTCCATTCTTTTTCTTTTGGGTTGTTCATTTGTAAAAAGAAGTTTAATTGAGTTGTAAAAACCAAATGATGATATATTTTATATTAATAAACTGGTTATGTTCATTAACATAGTCTCAATGTCCTAGATCACACCTTATGATAATTATTTTAAAATATTGTAAATACATATTTGAGGCCATAAGCACATATAAAAGTTAATAGGTCTAGCTGCCAGTTATGTTTCCTTAAAATTATTACTGAATACTCTTCATGTATGTGAACACAACCCTAATTTTTAAAACTTACCTCGGGGCCATTAAAATATATTTTACCCAGTTTGTTATTGGGGATTTCTGAAGGAAAATAACAGTTTAGACTGATTTATGTAGTTTATGTTAAACACATCAAGAAGTCATTTGGATTTATACCTGGTGTTCACAAATTTTGTCCACATTATGCTTATGTAAATTAATGCCTCATTGAGTTGTAGATGAAGATAAATCTCTTTAAGTATTTGACATCTGCTTTCTGTGTCAACCATAATTTCTAAAGCGCTTTACTTATATCATAATGTTCTATATTGTCATAGATGGAAATTTCTTTCTTGTTCTTCTTTCCTTTTTAAAAATAGTGTAAGGCAGTACTTGCCATGATTGATAAAAGTTTCTTGATTGTGCTCTGCCATGTTTGATAATGTTTCTTGATTGCATTCTGTATCTCAGCAAGGCTACTCAGCTTCAAGAAGTCATAAATCACCTCAAATTCTTTCCCCAATACAATTTAAAATGGCACATTCATTGCTGCTGGGCATGTAGAGAGATAGCTGAAAGGTAGTTTGGGTAAATACTGGATTTAAGCTATTTCATTTGTTTTTAGATACATTTTGAGACAGAGTAAATCTATCATGGTATTGAGAGTAGGAATTCAGTAAACATCAAGTGCTAGCATTTCCTGGATTTGTATGAATAGCAAGGACAATTGGAAGTCAAATCTGAAGTAAACATGATCAAGCACAGACAGAGGATAACTGGAAAAATTATGAAGCTGATGTAAAGGTGTTCACTCTCCATGAGTTTATGTTGGAGACACATCTAACATGTAAAATGCACAGAAGTCAGGAACAGTCAGAAAGAAAGGGAGTCATTTTCTGGGTCAAGACAAAAGATGATAACTATAACTTGACCGCAGTGTATCCTCATGCCTGAGGATTAATGATTAAGAATCATAATCGTATTCCTGCTGCAAAAACAGACCAGGTCCTTCTGATCCAGTAGAACCTTGTTTAAAAATACTGTGGCAAATGCTGAAGAGAAGTGTGAGTGAGAGAGTTGCAAATGACAGTCAGTCTGAGCGCTTTTTTAAACAAAGGAAGAATTCTATGTTGAATTTCTAAAATGAGTCAAGCTATCTGGTCAAAGAAAGAGAGACAAGTGCTTTACATAGATTATGTCAGAGGAATAATTTTTATTTAGGAAGTTGCCATATATGTTGATGGGGCATAACAAAGGAGAAATATTCAGATGATCAATGTAGGACTATATCTATTAGAATTAGCAGGAGCACTCAACCACTGGAGCAGAACTTAGAGCAAGTGATTGAGATATCATTTCAGAATCTAGACGGAAATAGATGTTTTTCAAACATCAGGACAGGGTCAGGAGAGCTGACCCAAGAGACCCTAGGAGATCCTACCATCTGTAACAAATTTAATGAAACATTAGGCAGCTCTTTACCAGATCTTCTTTTATAAATTAAAACCCTTTGTATTTTGCACTTTTTTTTGTCTCTGTAAAGCTGCATTTATGTGGTTTCTATACATTATCTAATTCTCTTTGTTTTGCTTTTAAACAAAGCAGTAAAAACAACCTTGATATGCCTCAGAATGGTTACCATCCTTGAACTTGAACAAACATTTCTCTGTATTAATCTGTAATAAATATAAGTGTCTTCTGTATTTTCTATCTGGCATCTGGTAACACCTAGTATAAGAGGGACAACCCAGAATTTACATAGACCCTTGGGGAAAGTGAGGAAGAAGGGTGCCTAAAGACAACACCTTTGCCTTAACATTTATGTGAACTTTGCTTTCCTTTTCTGCAATAGACCGAAGTTTCTTTTAGTATTACAGTGTGTTTTTAATGACTTACAATCAAGTAAAATTTGTGCTTCAGTGAGATGCACGTGTTTATCCCATGTCTTCATGGAAGCCCAAGTACACATGGCACCCCCCCCCCGGCCCCCAGAGTGCTGCCTGCAGCGGTTTGAGAAGCACAAGAGTAAAGGAGCTGGTTCCGCTGTGCAAGATCATTCCTTTCACAAATCCTTAATGAGGACCTACTGTGTGCCTGCCACTAGGTGAGGTTGGGATTACAGCAGTGAACAAAACACAAGACTTAGACTAGTAGTAAACACTTTGTACCTATAAATGTCTCTTCCTTGAGTAGAGCTAAACACTAATACGGACAGGCCAATGCATGTACTAACTACTACAAGGTACGCAAGTTGGTTCAAGAGGTGGAGGAGATCTGCAAGTAGAATGGAAGGAACAGAAACTTAGTAGCATATTAAGTGAGAAGCTGCAGGTGGGTATCAGTGAGTAACAGGGTTGGTACTGCACAGCCATTCAGTTTAGGGTTTTAAGTTTATCCAGCACTAGCCTCTCCTCCTGGACAATGTTATAGAGAAAATGGGAAGAATAAAGGAGTTACCAGTTCCAAGCAAGTTCAAAATCCCGCAGGAAACATTTCATTAGGTTGCAAGGCCTGCGAATAATCTTCTGAGACTCAGGTCTGTAGTTGTCTGCACCCATAGCTCCAACTTCAAAGTCATTCTTCCTTTTTCTTGAAGGGTGGCACATGTTTGCAGCAGAGTAGTTTTATCACCCTGTTTTCTGTTTGTAGAACTTTGGAGTCCAACAGCCCTCTTTCATGTTGTTTCATCTCTATCTGCTTCAGTTCCAAATGACAGTGTTTCTCCTGTTATAACATTCTCAAAAACTGTGTGGGTCTTCTGTGTATGTTATAGGTATTTAGACCATTAACAAGAGGGTCCTTCAGAGATCTTTTCTGTATAATCCCAACACAGTTTCTGGCTTCCTTGAGATAGTCGAGTTACCACTTAATCCAGCAGTTCTCAACCTGTGGGTCGCGACCCCTTTGGCGGTCGAACAACCCTTTCACAGGGGTCGCCTAAGACCATCCTGCATATCAGATATTTACATTATGATTTATAACAGTAGCAAAATTTCTTATGAAGTAGCAACAAAAATAATTTTATGGTTGGGGGTCACAACATGAGGAACTGTTTTAAAGGGCCAGAAGGTTGAGAACCACTGATAATCAATCTTTTCAGCTAAAGATTGTCCAACTATCTATCTTAAGACCTCTCTCCAGACCATGCTTTTCTAACAATGGCTCTCCTAATTTTGGTATCATTTACAGTTAGAGAAATTGTCAGCCTTTTTGCTTAACAGTTCTTTCCTTAATTTATCTCTTTCCTCTCTCATTTAACTATAAGCAGCCAGAAGAATCTAGGCCACACCTTCAACATTTTGCTTAGATAGCCAAGTTTATCACTTACAAATTCTGCTTTCTATTTCAACTATGCAACAAGTATCACCTTTCTTCCTATTTCCAGTAACATGTTCCTCATTTTCTTCTGAATCCTTGCCAGCAATACCTTTAACATTCCTCCTTCTACCAACCTTCTGTTCATAACGGTATATGTATGCTCTAATAGAAACTTCCTGAACTGTGCTCCTCTCTTCCCTCCGAGCCCTCACCAGACGGGACCTTTAACATCCATATTTCTGCCAACAGTCTGTTCGAGGTAATTTAAAATTTTCCTATCATGCACCTCATAATTCTTTCAGCCTTTACCCATTATCAAATTTCAAAGTCACTTTCGAATTTGTAGTTATTGTTCCAATCGCACTCTACTTTCTGGGACCAAAATCCGTATTAGTTTTCTGGAGTTGCTGTAACAGATTATCACAAACCAGGTGACTTAAAACTACAGGAATTGATTCTCTCCAGGACTGGAGGCTAGAAGCCCCAAATCAGAAGGTATACATCCCCTAAGCTCTAGGGGAGAATCTATTCTTTGTCTCTTCCAGCTTATGGTGGCTTTCAGCATTCCTTTACTTGTGACACATCACTCCAATATCTGCCTCTGTGATCCCTCCTCCTCTTTTTTGTGTCTGTCTGATTTTCCTCTGCTTCTCCTTTATAAGGACATTCAAGGTGGCTTTTAGGGCCCACCTGGATATAATTAATGATAGACTCCACCTCTCAATATCTTTAATTTAATCACATCTTTTGCCTTGCACAGTAATACCTTTTTTTCTCATATACAGTAATATTCACAAGTTAGGAATTGGAAAGTTGATCTATCGTGGTCAAGGGTGTAGGGAGCATATTTTTAGCCTACTACAAACTGCAAAATTATTACCCTTCAAGGAAAGGGTTTTTTGCAAGACTGTGCTCCAGACATAAGATTCAATCCAACCGATCAATTAGCTCCTGTTTAGAGGTTTTACTTTTAAGCCTAAAAGATACTCCATATGGATTTCAATAGAATAGGAGAGACAGGAATTATGGTCATTATTTCATCCCTGTTTATACAGAGGTCATATAAGGATTTGCATGTTGAGGACTAGTGTAAGATAGAGAAGAGGCAGAGACAAAATTAGGCAAACTGTTGCTATGGTGATACAATTAGTATTTCTTTCAATGTCCCTAAAAAACCCTGCCGCCAACTTTTTTACGTGCAGATATTTAGCACAGTTCCAAATCCTTTTCAGTTTCTTTGTTCACCAAACTTATTCCCCTCTTCAGCAGAGAAGCAGGTGTTGAAGTTATTCTGCTTAGCAAAGGTCTTTCTGCTGATCACCTTCTTCCTCCCCCAGTGCATAGACACATACCCATGCACATACACCTGCAGGCCCGGTCATAATCTGCTTGCTTTCAGTCTTGCATTCTTGTAATATGGCAATTTTGAATCTTGGGTGCACATCATAATCCCATGCTGAGTTCTTTAGGAATATAAATCAAAGCCTACAATTAGGCAAATATATATTTGTATTTATATTATGTAAATTCAGAATTAAGTGATTTGTGATTTTGGAATTGTCGAAGACTGAACTATATGGAAATATTGGAGAAAGAAATGTCACATTAAAGCAATTTTTCTAATTGCTTTAGCTTACTCTGAGCCCAGTCATTAACGTTAATGAGTTTTTCTCTGGCCTTCATTACTGGTCTGTGACTGTACTATTGGGAATGGCACCTTGATGTTCTCTGGAAAGATAATCAGGCTCAATGAAATAACTCTGGGATATACCTTACCTCTTCTGTAATATTTTCCTTCAGTAGCCTGTAATGTGACTAACCTTATATAACTGTTTTCAATTTTAATGGTGAAAAATGAATTTATTTTCTATAAAGTTGTTTATTTTGTCAAAGGATAATATATGTACTTAAAACATTTTAAAGAACATATAAATGTATACATTATAACTACCCTCCCCTTTCAGGCTCAGCTTCTTAATGACAACCAAATTCCTTTTACATTTTTCTGAAAACTTTTTCTGCTTATTAAAAGCATATATATCCTTAAACACACACCTCAAAAAATACAAACCAGAGTATATATTTGCACTATTTTGATTTTTAAATTAAAAATATGCATTAGAGGTCTCCCCAAATCAGCATGTTTAGAGAACTACTACTTCATTCTATTTTTAAAACATATGATTTTATTGATTTTTAGAGAGAAAAGAAGGGGGAGGGATATGTAGAGAGAAATATTTATGAGAGAAAGAAACATAGATCAGCTGCCTCCTGCACGCCCCCTACTGGAGATCAAGCCTGCCATCTGGGCAGATGCCAGGAATCAAACCAACAACCTCTTGGTTTCTGGGTCAATGCTCAACTGCTGAACCACACTGGCCAGGATATTGCTTCATTCTTAATGGCTGCCTCTTATTTTATTCTATACACGTACCATCAATAAGCAAGTTCCTTATTGGATGACATTCCCCTCCACCCAGTTTTTTGGTTATCCCAATATTGAAGCAATAAGCATTCTTACACATTGGTCCTTGTGCACATGTATGAGAAGCAATCAAAGAAAGGGGCCACTTACTTACCCAACTCTTCCAGGGGTGTTATTCACACCTCTAGAGGCCCAGTGCATGAATTTGTGCACCAGTGGGGTCCCTCGGCCTGGCCTGCAGGATCGGCTGAAACCGGCTCTCTGACATCCCCCAAGGGGTCCCAGATTGCAAGAGGGCACAGGCCAGGTCGAGGAACCCCACTGGTGCATGATTGGGGCCGGGGAGGGATGCGGATTGGCCAGACCCCAGCAGCAAGCTAACCTACCAGTCAGAGTGTCCGCCCCCTGGTGGTCATTGCATGTCATAGCAAGCGGTTGAGTGGCCTTAGCATATCATTAGCATATTACGCTTTGATTGGTTGAATGGCCAACCAGATGACTGGACACTTAGCATATTAGGCTTTTATTATATAGGACTAGAGGCCCGGTGCACAAAATTCATGCCCTAGGGGGGGCCCTCAGCTTGGCCTGCACCCTCTGGCAATCCGGGACCTCTCAGGGAATGTACAACTGCCCTCTCACAATCCAGGACAATTGGCTCCTAATCACTTACCTGCCTGCCTGCCTGCTCATCCCTAACCACTCTTCCTGACTGCCTCATCACCCCTAACCACTCGCCTGCCTGCCTAATCATCCCTAACTGCTCGCCTGCCTGCCTGATCACCCCTAACCACCTCTGCCTGCCTGATCACCCCTAACCGCCTCTGCCTCAGCGCCCCCTGCTGCAGTTTTGTCTGGAAGGTCATTCGGCTTTCTGGTCTAATTAGCATATTATGCTTTTATTATTATAGATAGGTTGTGGAAATGGGACCCTCTGAAGCTGTGCAGTGAGTAACCTGCAGGGCTGTTCTCAGTGGCTATAAGCAAGATTATTTCCTAAAGATGAAATGCTAGTTCTAAGGGTGGAGCATATAAAACATTAAGGTATATTCATTTGCAGTGTCATTAACAGTGATTTTTAAGATGGCCTGTTTTCCCAGTGGCATCTATAATGCACAACATAAAATCCTATGTGAATGGTGGCTCCTGGAGTTGTGCAACATGTGAAGTATGGTCGCCCTGATTTCTAAAAACTATAATCAGACTGACTTAAATAGATTATTAAGTAAAACGTAGTATCACTTTTTCATTTTAATTATCATTATGTGATTCATGTAAAATAAGGGTGTTTGAACATGTTCTTATAT
Organism: Myotis brandtii; assembly: GCF_000412655.1. NCBI lineage: Eukaryota > Metazoa > Chordata > Mammalia > Chiroptera > Vespertilionidae > Myotis > Myotis brandtii. The sequence goes on along the minus strand of NW_005354385.1, from coordinate 5,129,761 downwards.
GTTTATAATCTATTCATAGGTAGGTGTGTGTATATGTGTCTGTGTGTGTGTATGTGTGTGTGTGAGAATCTTGGTTCATGTTGTTTATCTATTTTTTCCTAATGGATTATAGGCCAAAATTATTTATTCATTTAAGACTTAAATATTAAAAATAATCTATTTCAAATGTGCTCGATATAATTTTTCAGTTGTGTATTATTCTGTTGATTATGAAATTTTAATAAATTTTAAGTGTCTTTAATATAAAGAACTTTTGTCATTAAAAATAATTTAAAAAATCACCCATGTTCCTTCTGTAATATTTTTTAGCCTTTGAAGTAATTTAAGAAATGAGGTCAATAATCAACTTTGGCTTAGTATTTCCTGACATCACTTATTTAATAACATATTTTTTTACTGACTGGAAGTGCACTTCTATTGTATGCTTAATTCCCGTGTATACCTGAGTTGGTAACAACTTTGTAACTGAACCAGAAGAAGAGCAGCTGTTAAAAATCTCACATCAATGTTTCTCTCTCTCTCTCTCTCTCTCTCTCTTGCATGTGCGTGTGCCCATACATGCACTCATGCACTCTTGCTCTCACTCCTTTCTCCCTCTCTAAAGTCAATGAACATGTCCTTGGGTGAGTATTAAAATAAAAGACTGGCTTTAGGATAAAATATTCACTTCAGCCAAGAATTCTACTGGATAAAACATTTCTTGAAGAAACCAAAAAGGTTATTGACTGGCTTCTTCCAATTTTACCTTGGACTGAGTGAGAACGTTGGATGATTGCAGTTCTCTGAATCTTTTTTATTTTTAGTTAAAATTTAGCTAAAGCTTTCTTCTATACTTCTCCTGTCCATTATGAAGTACAATCCAATATTTGGCCAATTTATTTCTAAATTCTAATTAGATTAGCACCTGTTATCACATTTACATAAGTCATTTTGGAATGGATGTGTACATATTGGGCCAATTTGTATAAGACATAATAGAATGCAACAATCAAGACATATAGTGTTGCTAGGTTATAATTCTCACTTCTACTCATTTTTTCCAGGCATCTAGATTTTATGATGATACTTTAGATTCTGCCAGGAGAGATCCCAGTGCATGAAAATTATTTGAGCCTAAGTATGTAATAGGATGGGATGTTATAAATTATGGACAAATCTCTCATCAAATGTTCAGAAGACTGGTCCCTTGGCAATATATTAGAAGGTTATGAATAAGCTCAGAATGTAACATGCTTAGGTCATTTTTTAAGGCCCTGAAAAAAGAAAATATTTTAAGCAGACTTTAGGGACTCAGACATAGAGTTCTAAGAATAAGTACAGAGTATTAATTGGTATACACAGCCTAGAGTATAATTAGATTTACAGATTTGTAACTTAAAATAATATATCCAAGGTCTTCCTTCTTTGATATATTTCATACAGGCTTATACAATGCTAACTTAACACATAGCCATTGGCAATCTGGCCAAGGACAGTCTATGTGAAAATCTTTAAGAATAGTGCTAAATAATGCAGCCTAGAGTTGTAATGCTAGGATTTAGCAGATGCAGCCAATAGGGCAATTGAAACTGCATCCAGTCATATACCACTGAGGTTGTTTCCATATCATGAGGTTTTATCATCTCAAGATATGAGATAGCTTTCTGAGCAAACTGTCCATGGGCCAAATAGATATAACTCCCAGCTCTCCCGGGGGTGTCTGAATAAATAATAAGAGTGTCTGAAAATTGGGTTGGCTGAGATTCAAAACCCTCAAAATCTTGATGAGATCTACCATTGCTGCATATTCCTGAGGAAGGTTCTGAGAGTGGACATTGATCAGTGCAATATGCACTCTCGTTACAGTTATTGGGCTTTGGCCCTTGGTGAGCTGGACCAGGACACAGGAATTCCTTTTGACCACTTGCCTGAAGGCTAAGCTACAGCAGAACTGTACCACCTTAGAATGTTTTGCCAGCTTGGAACTTTCTCCTAAGGCCATGTTCTACCACTTCCCTAGTGAGAAAAAAAAACACAGAAAAATCTAACCAAGGAGTATACCAAAGAAACATGTCATTTTTTACCCAATACCTACAGAACTTTTAAGGAAACATGCTATCTTTAGGCCTTCCTAGTGGATTTTTATTTTGTTTTGACTTTTTTAAGTGAATGCCAACTCTAAGGTTGGCTGTGATTACGTTGCATTAGGGAATCTGCAGAAGGCCTGCAAGCCATGCTTCACTGTTCTTGGTGAGCTGGTCGGTCAGAATCCTCCCCTTTCCCTCAAGTAGGCAGGGAGGTTGGTGCTAATGGTGGGACTGTAACCAGACAATCAATAGGTCCGTGCTGCCTGTCACTACTTGAGCCAATTAAGCAGAGACAGGGTCGAATGATATATGAGTGTTTATACCAATATTGCCGGCAGTATGGGAGAGCAGCAGGTCATCCACAAAAATCTGCTCTGCACCCACCATAAACCAGCTGCTTCTATTGGGTAAAAGGACAAAGATTACCTGCGGAAATAGCCAAAGGGTATGCCAAATGGGCAGTTAGCAGGTAAGCAGAGGTCTAAGGGCTGTGGTTTTCAAAGGGCTTAGTGAGATACAAAAGGGCTGGGGATCTTTAAAGGGCTGGAGATTCTGGTTTCTGAAACAAAGTTGTTAATCTTTCCATGATAATAGGCAGCTCCAAATGGGGAGGATGGGCTGCATTTCCAGGTGAGCTCCCAGGTCCTGTGTGTGTAACTGGTAGCCAGTTTAGAATGTGCCTTCTTTAATCAGAACAAAACAATCATGGCTAACAGAGCACAATTAATATTTCTTGCAATTCTAGCTGGGTCCCCCACATTCTATTTCTGTCCCTATGGGACTGTCTGAATGATCTCTGAGGAACCACTGTGGAGAATTCTACCTGCAGTAACAGGCGTGGAGAGCGAGAGGACACGTCATGGCAGAATCTGTGAGCGAAGTTTCCACTACATTTCTAAGAAGATACAATGCAAACACCAACTCCAGAGGGCCAATGGCCAGATTCAGCTCTGCTGGAAAAACCCAGCCTCTGAGGCGAGGCAGAGCTCAGATCAGGGTAGCAGCTATTGAGAAGGAGAGAGAAGATCCTGAGCAATTGTTGAATGTGGCCTAGGGCCGTGGTCGGCAAACTGCAGCTCCTGAGCCACATGCTGCTCTTTGGCCCCTTGAGTGTGGCTCTTCCTAAGCCTTAGGAGTACCCTAATTAAGTTAATAACAATGTACCTACCTATATGGTTTAAGTTTTAAAAATTTGACTCTCAAAAGAAATTTCAATCATTGTACTGTTGATATTTGGCTCTGTTGACTAATGAGTTTGCCGACCACTGGTAGGGCATCTGTGGCTGATCTTATTTGTTGCTTTCCCTGGGTGGAGAGGTTGGACATATTTAAGGCCTCCAGGACAATGCAGAGCAGGGCTGCTATTATTGAGTTATGTGAAGGTGAGGAGGAATTGGGTCATTTTTGTTTGGTTATTTTTTGTTTGTTTTTTAAGCATGATAATAATAACTAAACTTATTTAAAGCTTATTTATGTGACAAACACTGTTTTAAGCTCTTAATGTATGTACACAATTTCATTTTTGCAACAGCCCTCTGAGGCTGGTCCTATTAATATCTCTAATTTGCAGATTAATACAGAGGCATAGAGTATGAGATAGATTCAACCTGAGACCCCTGAGTTTGAACTCTTAACCATTGTGCTCATTCATTGCCAAGGTAATGGACAGCAGTGATCACGCAGAGAATGCATATCTAGGAGTTGATTTTGGTAGTCAGTTGTAGATGAATTTATTAGATGATCCTGGACAGACCGAGTAGATAATATCTCTCAAAACCTTCACTGCAAAGAAATGGCTGTTATGTAGTTAGAATAGGCCTGTTGGCTGTTTATAAAATGCTCCTTCTGGTTAGAGAGGTTGCTGAGCAAAGCACAGGGGACTGGCCCAACTGGACCAGTGGAAACATTGCTTTCTTTGCCTAAATTGAGTCAATGAAAGTCTGAGTTGTTTCCACTGATTGAACTGTTATCTTTTTCACTTGAGAAGAAGTTCTATGTCACATTCGTCCACTCATTCATTCAACAGCATGGAAGGGGCCTCACTCTATGTTAGGCACTATACAAGATGCTGATGGAAAGACATGGTCCCTACCCTCATGTAACTTAAGCGGAGGTGAGAGAAATGTACCATCAAACAATAGGATGATTCCTTTAAAGATGTGTGCAGAGACTCAAGTGAGCTCACCAGGGAAGCGGCACAGCAGCCTGCTTGGAAGGTAAAGGAAGCCTTCTTAGAGAGGTAGCATTTGAACCGAGGCTTGATGAGTGAATATGTTTGCCTGGCACACAAGTAAGGGAGGCTGTTCCAAGGAGAGCATGTGTATAGGCAGGGTGCCCACACAGAGCTTGGTGCATTCAGCGAACTCTAAGTAGTTCAATATTGCTGGCTTGCAAAGAGCAAGGCAGGAAATGATAGATGTGACTTGACATTTAGGCAGTGGCCAGGTCTTAAAGTTCTTTATATGCCAAGTAAGAGAGTTTACAGTTTACTCTGTAGATACTAGGGATGCATTTTAAGGGCTATAAGCCAAGGTTTCATAGTTAGAAATTTCATATTGGAACTATCACTTTGGCAGCAAGTATAGAAGATGGATAGGGGGGAGCTGAGAGTACAGGCAGGGGGCCAATAGGAGTGTTAGGCTGTCCTACTTTGGGGAGTTTCTTTGCATTGAAAATAGCAATAGCCTTGAGCTTTCCCAACAGGTCCAGGTCAGACGACATGGAATTGCAGAACTCAGTGTTGGGTGAGATCAGGAGAGACATAAAAGGAAAGAATGGTGACTCAGTCTGAGCCAAGAGTGCATAGTATAATAGGTAGAGTTTGGAATGTGAGCCAAATGTGTTTTCAGTGTGGAAGTCTTCTCAGCCATCCCTACACATTTATATGACAGTGATGTCATCCTCAAATGCAAAATTCTACTCTGATAGCACTGTCATTTTCATCATGATGCCATAGATTCTAATTGGTGGCCAAACCAATTTAATTCAGTTATTATTATTATTATTATTATTATTTTTACTTCACCAAGTCAACTTCCTTGGATTGTATCCAAGTTGAATTTTTAAATAAGATCTATATTGCAAGGAATGTGTTTGTATTGTATATATTAGAGTGACATATACTGATTTCAGAGATTTAGTGATCAGATTATCTGTATTTTGTAATATTTAAGCCATAGCTTTCCTGAGTTGGTAGATAGGAAGTTTATTTATCTCCTCTCTTAGAGGACTTTTTCATACATACCCACAGACACTATACACACCTCAAAAGCACATCCTACATGTAAAAGATGAAATGTTGTCTGTAGAGTTTGCTACATTCTCTGGAAAGCAAAACCTTGATTTGCTGGCCTGAGGTCATCATTTAAAATTCATCTTCTCCAAGACGATTTCAAAATTCTTCAAACATAAGGCTTATTTTCATGCTGATTCCATTCTATTTGCATTTGTGTTGCATTTTTTGCTTGTCATCTTAAAGCAGTACTTCTGCCAGAAGAGTAAGCATGAGTATAGGCACTGTCAATAAATGCACTTGAGCGATGCTGGGACCCTGTGGGTTTTCTTGTATGAGTCATTCCGTCAGCATTCTAACTTGATGCAACTAAATTTTCATTGGTCCCCACCTCACTATAGAGATGATGTTATTAATTGGGAGATTTCTTCTAAGCAGAATGCATTGTCTTGATGTTTTTTCAGTTGGGTTCTGTGTGTCTGTGGGCATATGCATGGGCCACATGAGAACTTCTGTGCCCTAGACAGCTGCCAGGTCCTATTTTCACGTTATTGGTTACATACTCAGGCATCTCCCCTAATAAAACAAGCCCATCTGCAATGAGGTGAGCAAAATGGAAAACATATAGGATGGCCGGGTGCCAGGAAGGTTATACGTGCATTCCAGTAAGCTAATGCCTCACATATGGTGTTGTGTTGACTGTCACAACGCATGAGGCTCAATTGGTATCACCTGGTCCTGGTTTTCCCGAATGCTCCACCTCATTCATTGTCTTTGAAGCTAATCTGAGCTTGTGGTAACTTTGCCATGTAATTATAGCAGAAGACTGAGGCATACATGTACACCAAAACAGGGTGGAAGAATTGTTCTTTTACTATGTAACAAATAATATTATTCTGATCTATACTGACTGATAGAGAACTGTAAGTAGAGATTTTGAATTAGGCTTCCTGGAGGGTTCAGATTTCAACTTATTAACTGTGTGATCTTGATCAAGTTGTTTAACCTTTCTGTGCCTCAGTTTGCTTGTCCTTTTAAAAAACAAAAAAGTTAGAATAGATCCTTTCTAGTAGGTTAGGAACCAAATATATGGAAAGTGTTTGGCACATAGTTTAACTGTTTAATTGATATTTTCTCTCTTATTACCCAGCTGTCAATATTTGGTTATCCTTTGGTCCCCAATGAAAACTAGTGCCATTAGTTCATGTAGGATAATTAATTAACTGGGTTATCGTAGAGCATAAAGGTGGAAGAGCTGTCTTCCAAAGAGGGTTACTTGAACCCTGACTGTGATAGCATCTTCCCCACCCCAAACAAACCCCAAAATCTTACCCAAAGTGAGATTTGTGCTTGTAACAGACAGTGAAAACGTGATAATGAAAACCTGTAAAATATAAGGAATATGCAAAGAACAGTGTTCTTACAGCTATCGGGGATTGATGGTGACTGTGATGGAGGAGAGTAGAGAGAGGAAATTTGGGATCTCTCTTGGAAGCACTTTGTAAATATGCAATTCACTGCTCTTTATCTTATAAAGTGATCATAAAGTACATTTTGCAAGTGTGATAAAAAAACATATAGACACTAAATATTTATTCCCAGGACAGAGTGGTTTTTTTTCCCCCAAGCTGCAAATTCCAGTAGACCTTGAGGAATTTATTCACTAAAGAATGTTTTTACATATGAGCTCATCTCAGACAGACATAACTCAATTTAGACAATTGTAAAAAACTAGAAGTTTTCCTGCTGCATGTTTGTAAAGGAGATTTAATTTTGTTTTCACATGTTGAGAACTATGTAGTAGTTACTTTTCTATTTCTCATTTCACTTGAGCTATTTTTTCAGAATTGTAGTAGCTGTCCCAGAAAAAAAGCTGAAATTATACATGGAACTGCTGCCCAAACTCTTTGTATGTGCTTAAAAATTAAAACTGATATCTGAGTATATGCCCCTGATTGGAAAGCTTGTACAAGAGTGAACCAGTACTAATGCATATGGAGCAAAATGGAATAGATGTCCTTCGCCCTCCTCAGCCACTCCCACTCCCTTCTCCAGATGTAACTACAGTTAGAAATGTGGTGTTTCATTTTGTATTTCTTTTCTACTTCCTCTACTTCTTGAATATGGAAATTTGTATCTAGTTGTAAAGTCTTCTGGTCCATTTTCATTAATGAATTATATAAAAGTGAACACAATCAGTTCAAGTTTTTTATCTCTACCATCCTGAGAATTTGTCATATTTGCACTCCTAATGGCTTTGTGTTTTTGCTTGGTCAAGCATGTTAGAAACGCATGTACTTCATTGTCCTCTCCAAAGAACGTGCTCTGAATGCAATCAATCTATTTATTACTATTTCAATTAGTAATAGTAACAGTGGTGTTATAGACATGTCTGAAAAGTAAATGAAATAATGTATGCAATGATGTGCATGAAGTGAGCACTTTATGAAGGTTAGTTAGCTCCTTTTATTATTAGTATTATACATCTGACTTTATTCATGCCTCATAGTTTCAACACTTTTCAGTTGATACATTTAGAGTTTACAAAGCCTTTTTACATATAACGTACAGTAGCCTACTGCTATGAATTGAATGTTCCTGTCTCCCCAAAATTCCCATGTGATGGCATTAGGAAATGGGGCCTTTGGAAGGTAATTAGGTCATGAGAGTGGAGCCCTCGTAATGAGATTAGTGCCATAAAAAGAAGAGACACCAGAGAACTTGCTTCCTCTCTCTCTCTCTGCCACGTGAGGATCTGAGAGGACAGCCATCAGCAAACCAGGAAGACGGTTCTCACTAGGAATCAAATAACTTGTTTAAATTCCAACTTAAAATTGGAATCCAACTCTTCTTAACTCCAAAGCCTATGTTTTTAACCTCTATCCATGATTCTCATTTATTCTATGAAGTATTTTAATAAGGCAGTGTGAGGGGCTGAGATTTGGAGAAAAAATCTATCTACTGGAATTTAGTGGGTAGGAGCCAGGGATGATACATATCCAGAAATATGTGCAGAATAATCTCACACAACAAAGAATTTTTCTGATTCCACAGGATTTTTTATATTACTGTCAGATATTCATATGGGGGATAAATTTTTAAAAATTATCTGAACCTAGAACCTAACTCCAATTGAGACATATACACAATCTTTTGCATTGTCTTAACATACACAGAATTTTCCAAAAGTAAAATTAACATGAAAATCAAGATTAAATTGTATATAAAACTTCACCATAACTTGATAAGTGGGGTCTAAAAAATCTGAATGTGTAAAATTCTGGCTAATATTATTGCAAATTTATAATGACCAGGGTAACCCTGTCCAGCGAGGAAGTAATGGTTCCAGTGGCTCAAATACAAGATCCACAATCCCAATAAGTGCAGATCCCAGGTACTCTATGGCACTAGTAGCTTCGGGCAGTTGTCTGCTTTAGGTTGATAATGTTGGGGATGATTCTGAGTTTTGTAACTGGCTGGAATTTCTAGAACAGCAGCAGCACTTCCAGGAATATCCTGATTAGTTGGTTATTGGTTCATGACCCCAGTGAAATAATTTGCTTCTCCCTGCTGGTTTTCTAGAAAAAGTTGCCTGCTATATTCCTGCCTGGCTTTGCTCTTGCATCTAAGTTCATCCATCACCTAGAAAAGCAGCCCACCTTCAATTAAGAAGGGGTTTGGCAGCGAATGAGTACAAATTGCCTAGATTGTTTTATCTATGTCTACTAATTAGGAAATGAGTTACCTTGTGGCTTTACTGTTCTTTATTTTGGAATGTTACTAAGAGTTTTTTTCTATTTTAGAAAATTTTATACCTAATGGTAGTCCTCTGATGATATGTGATTCTTCAACACATTGTATCTCTCAAGTTCATGGCAATTATATGTGGAGGTGAAAACATCTGTTTCATTTTGTTTTCTATTGAAGTCACATTGAAGTATCAATTACATGATTATAAATTACTTCCCTTCAATTCTTCTTTATAATGTGAATGGAACATTATATTCTTTTTTAAAGATTACATATGTAGGTAAATATATTACATATAAATATCATTGCAGAGTATTTATTGAGTGCTACTGTTTTAAGTTATCTGATGGTAATACATATTTCAAAGAGCACCAGCCAATCTGAGCAATGTCCAGCAGTCAATTAAAGTACACTATGATTTACACATTGGCAGATTAATTATCCATGGTATCAAATTGTATCTGGAAAAACTATGCCAAAAATAATAGTGATAAATAACATTTTTAACTCAAGTTTCCTAGGAAAACTGCACACACTTGTAGGAATCATTTGCAATTTTACTTTTTATAAATATTTTTTTAAGTTAGAAAGAAAACTCCTTATCATCTCAATGCAAGAAGAGGTGAAGATTTCTGATGACAAGCCTTAAAGTTGCATTGGTAAAATGCCAGCCCTCTAGTTTTTATAAAAGGCCAGCAGGCACATGTGGGCCAAAAATGGGGAAATGGGACATCTTTTTTGAACAATGCAGGACACTGTGTATTTCAGTAGCTACAGAATGCAAACTGATGTGACTAATAAATCTCTTGTGGAGTCAGACAGCACTAAGTTCACAAGGCCTTCAACATTTTACTTAATCTCTCTGAGGTTCAATTTTCTTTTTTTTTTGTAAACAAGGACAATTATAGGCTCTGCCTTTAATCCCTATATAAAGGGGTAGTCTGCTTCAGCTACTGTAACAAAATACCGTAGTCCGAGTGGTTTCAAAGTCAGAGATTTACTTTCTCACAGTTCTGGAGGCTGAGAAGTTCACAGTCAAGGTGCCAGTGGATTTGACTTTCTGCAAGGACCCCTGTCCTGCTGTGCAATAGCCTGCCGTCTCACTGTGTCCTCACAGGACCTTTCTTTGTGTGTAGAAAGCAGCAGGGGAATCTCTTCCTATAAGGGCACTAATCCTATTGGATCAGGGCTCCAAACTTATGACCTAATTTAACATTAACTCTTTAAAATCCTTATTTCCAAATGCATCACATTTAGGGTTAGGGCTTCAACGTAGAGTCCATAGCAAAATCTATATGATGCTGGCATCATATGTGAATTCTAATCCTCACAACCATGCTGCGAAGTAAGCACTATTATCTTCATTTTAGACATAAGAAAATCGAGGCTCAGAAGGCTTGCGTCACAGACTTTGTGTAGGCATTGAGGAAGTGGCGATGCAAGAATTTAAGCTCAGTTCAGGCTGACAACGCTACACGTGCCCATTGTATTCCAGACTATACTGCTTCTCAGAATAATGGCATTTTAATTAATAATTAATAACCAACATTCTTATGGCGCTTTATCATTTCCAAAGTGCTTTTTCAGCCTTTAATTGTTACTGCAGAGGATGTCATAAGACTAGGTGAAAGGGAAGGAAAAGGGAGACCTGGGGTGAGAGCAGGAGCTAACAGTGACAAATGTACTGCCAACAGAAAGTCCTATTTGAAGAAAGGAGGTGAAGCAAAAGTTAGTTGACTTCTCAGGGCCAGAGAGGTAGGCAAAGGATGCAGGATGGTGGAATCACAGAAAGGGCAAGCTATCAGAAAAACAGCAAAGCAAGAAATGAGGGTAAAGTGGGCATCACTGAGATTAGAGACTGCAAACAGGCACCAAAGAGCCAAATGCCTCAGGTAATGCAAAGGGACTGGCAATGAATGGTTCAGTACGATTGCTGTAGTCTAGAAGTGGAAAGTGAGCAAGACAATGGATCTGCCTGAAAGGGGGGTCCCTGGTTGCTAAGAGCATGGTGGTTTAAGGTGCTGGATCTGGAGAAAAATTGCCTGGAATTGCATCCTGCCTGTGCACCTTGGGGAGAATGTAAGCTTCCCCAGTTGTGATGCGGTAATCATGATGATACCAGTGTAATAAATCTGGTTATTAATTAAAAGGAAAGAAGCAAAGGGAAGGCCAAATTTTAGAGGCATGCTATTTGTGCAGCTTTGCCAGAAAGCTGCTAAAGTCTGAGTGACATAGGGAAGATACTCTTTGTCAGTCACACCTGGGAACAGGTCATTGGCCAGAGTAGGTGTTGCTACTGCAAGGGCAGGAAGATTTAAAATACTTAAGCTCACCCAGCCAGCATGGATCAGTGGTTGAGCATTGACCTATCAACCAGGCAGTCATGGTTCCATTCCCGGTCAGGGCATATACCCAGGTTGTGGGCTTGATCCCCAGTGTGGTGCATACAGGAGGCAGCCCATCATTGATTCTCTCTCATCACTGATGTTTCTATCTCTTTCTCCCTCTCCCATCCTCTCTGCAATAAAGAAAAATGTGACTCTGTCTCTTGTACTCCAGGTGAGAGGGTGGAAGGTGCAATATTTCAATGAAATAGAAATGTCTGGGCGATACCTTTTCAAGGAAATCCCACTGGAAGTCTCCTTTTCCGGGCTGGGAAATACTGAATGAATGTTTCCCTCAATGAACCCCATTATTGTCCTAAGAAATATTGGTCCACAGATGAATAGAAGAGCAAGTGAGAGAGCAAGAGTGACAACAGGAAGGAGAAAGAAGAGGATAAGAGGGGAAAAGTTAATAAAGCAGAGAATATCTCTCAGAAAGATTCTCACAGCCAGCACCTTTTGAGAAGGGGATTATGATTCCCATTTTATATCTGGAAAAACTGAAATACGCTTCTGATTTGGCACCTGAAAGGGGTAAGAAATGCATCATCCACTCAGGTCTACTAACTCAAAATCCCTTGCTCACTGTACTAAGTCCTGCTCCTCCACCACCCCGAAAGTATGAGAGCACCCAACATGCTGGATGGATCACGGATCTCTTTCACCCACCAGTTGTTGCACAGAGAAAATGACTGTGTGGTTGAGCCATTGTGGTTGTTTAGATGACTAATGGCTTTAGTTGGGGGGGAAAATAGTGATTGTCTCTTGTAGTATCATCTGTCAAGTAAAACTAATTTTTTGAATCACAAAACTGTATGATTAGGTTTAAAAGATCACCTATAAAATAAAAAGATAAACTTCATGGCTTATCTGCATCTCTTTGCATATTTGTATGTAAAATTTTCTACTTTTAACCTATGACAGCAGGTTCTCAACCTGTGGGTCGTGACCCCTTTGGGGGTCAAACGACCCTTTCACAGCGGTCGCCTAAGACCATCGGAAAACCCATATATAATTACATATTGTTTTTGTGATTAATCACTATGCTTTAATTATGTTCAATTTGTAACAATGAAATTGGGGGTCACCACAACATGAGGAACTGTATTAAAGGGTTGCTGCATTAGGAAGGTTGAGAACCACTGACCTACAACATTTTTATCAATTATGCAACAGGTAATCTGAAAACTCTGATATGTTCAATTTGTAACAATGAAATTGGGGGTCACCACAACATGAGGAACTGTATTAAAGGGTCGCAGCATTAGGAAGGTTGAGAACCACTGACCTATGACATTTTTATCAATTATGCATCAGGTAATCTGAAAACTCTGGTACTTAATCCTGTGTGTAATTGAGATTAGCCCCAACAGAAAACTGGGACATCTCAATTATACAATCCCAGCTCAGTCCGCACCATCTTTACTATTTACAGATTCAATCTTATTCTATATTGCCCATTTTAAAAATAAGAAATATCATAGGTACCTATCTTATATGAGTCGTGATGATTTATTATTTCAATTAAAAGAATTTAAAATTTTGATGCAAAGTAACATTAATAATTTCAAACAAAGTATAATTCCTGAATAAAGCAAGCCATAAATCTTATATGAGACTATCCTTAGAAAACAACTATTTCATTATGTATCCTCTAGTAAGATGTTCACTTTTAATTCAAATGGTCAAGTCTAAGTGTCTTTTATTTCCAGGAGGGATATATATATATTTGAAATCTGGCACAACCCACTGAATGTCAGTGCATTAGCTATAGGGGGAAGAACAATGAAGAAAAAGGGAATATATGAAAATAGACAGATGAAATTGGGAACTTACTTGCCCTGGGGGGAAAGAGCCATGAAATAGCTGCCAGCACTCTTGAAAATACTGTGTATGTGCCTCATTATACCACCTAGATTTCCAGCCTGTCACATTCAATGGGGTCTTTGCGAGCCAGTATCATGTCAGCATGGCATTTTATAATTTGGGATGGCTTCGTCCCGCCATTTTGTAACACTTCCTGAAAAGCAATGGAGGGCAGCTTGCCAGATAGTCTTTCTAACTTTATTTAATAAGAGTATTTTCAGATTTCAGTAAGAACAGCTCTATGCTACTGATGTGCTAGACCATCCCATCATGCTCAGCCCCCCCTTTTTTTTTTTTTTTTTTTTTTTTTTAATAACTGAGGCCTCAGCCTGGAAATTACATTTGATTCAACTCAGAGAAACTAGTGTTATATATAGTACCTTCCAATTTACTACCTTAGTTGCCACTTCTGCATTCAGTCTGATCTATTTTCTCAGTTCCATTGTCTGTCTGGCAAGATTGTCCATAGTGAGCCATTTCCTGAGAGTTGCAAGAGCCGCCTTAGCAAAAGTGTGCATTGTCTCAGAGAGGAGCAGCAGCTGCCTTGGAGCACGTTGCTCTTCATGAAATGCTGGGATTCTGTATAGTCCAGAGAGAACCCTGAGTTCTTTCTCTCATTAATGCAGGAGAGGGAGGAAGTGGTGTCCCTTGAGCCCCTCCCAGATTGTGTCCCAGCCTAGGCTTGAGTGCAAAATCATTGATGAGGGACCCAGACCACTCAATAATATGTCCATTGAAACCGCCCTAAGCCTGGTGGGAAAACAAGGTTATTAGGGGAATAAAGTGCTGTCATTTGATCCCTGAAGGAATTACTAGGTGACTTTGCAAGAACCCCTAAACTATGGGAATCAGTGAGAGAGAAATCATTTAGAGAGCTACTCCCCTAAACAGGAAGATGAATTACCTTCCTTTCTTCTTCTAACCTCCTCCCCAGATTTCTTGCCTCCTTGAGATAAGGACAGCCCCCGGCCATGTCACTCACTTCCCTGCAAGGACCATCTATAATTAGATTGTCTGGTTGTTGTTGTTTTTTTCGTTTTTTTTTCTTTATTTATTGATTAAGGTATTACATATGTGTCCTTATCCCCCCATTGCCCCTCCACCACCACCCCTCCCCTGCTCATGCCCTCACCTCCCTGGTGTCTGTGTCCATTGGTTATGCTTATATGCATGCATACAAGTCCTTTGGTTGATCTCTCCCCCTTACCCCCACCCTCTTCTATCTTCCCTTTGAGGTTTGACAGTCTGATCGATGCTTCTCTCTCTCTCTGGATCTGTTTTTGTTCATCAGTTTATGTTGTTCATTATATTCCATAAATGGGTGAGATCATGTGATATTTATCTTTCTCTGACTGACTTATTTATCTTAGCATAATGCTCTCCAGGTCCATCCATGCTGTTGTAAATGGTAGGAGTTCCTTCCTTTTCACAGCAGTGCAGTATTCCATTATGTAGATGTACCACAGTTTTTTAATCCACTCATCTGCTGATGGGCACTTAGGCTGTTTCCAAATCTTAGCTATTGTAAATTGTGCTGCTATGAACATAGGGGTGCCTTTATCCTTTCTGATTGGTGTTTTTAGTTTCTTGGGATATATTCCTAGAAGAGGGATTACTGGGTCAAATAGGAGGTCCATTTTTAGTTTTTTGAGGAAACTCCATACTGTTCTCCACAGTGGCTGCACCAGTCTGCATTCCCACCAGCAGTGCATGAGGGTTCCTTTTTCTCCACATCCTCGCCAGCACTTGTCATTTGTTGATTTGTTGATGATAGCCATTCTGACAGGTGTGAGATGGTACCTCATTGTCATTTTGATTTGCATCTCTCAGATGATTAGTGACTTTGAACATGTTTTCATATGTCTCTTGGCCTTCCTTATGTCCTCCTTCGAAAAGTATCTATTTAGGTCTGTTGCCCATTTTTTGATTGGGTTGTTTATCTTCCTTTTGTTAAGTTGTATGAGTTTCCTATAAATTTTGGAGATTAAACCCTTATCGGAGATAACATTGGCAAATATGGTCTCTTTCTAATGGGAATAGAAAGCTATGTTGTACATAGAGCTCATGTTCTCACCTCTTATTGTGGCATGTGTGTTGCATGTTTGGCACAGGGGTGCACTGAGATTTACATTTTGATGTGATGCTGACTGTATCATAGCAGAATAACGACTGAGGAAGGAGAGAGTCTCAGTACAGCACTCTAGTCATGGCACCAGATTATTTTGGGACCAGTATTTTCCTCTTCCTGCCTGTTCTCTCACTCAATGTGTGTCCTTGTTTTCTTGCCCACACAAATGCTCAGATACTCTCAGTGCCCTCAGTTCACTTACTTTTCTATCTAGCCAAAATAATTATTTTGGTTCACATTTACTTACTATTGCTTCTCTCACATCATTAGATTTCACTATTACATTCCAAGGACTGTGTACTTGGTTTAGGTGTATTTCCTGGGAGTGTTGTTCTCCCTGCTTGATCCAAAAGAAGTTTCTCAATTTATCCTTCTCTCTCTCTCTCTCTCTCTCTCTCTCTCTCTCTCTCGTTTCTCTTGCATGCTTTCTCCCTCCAGTTTTGTACATACAATGCACTCTGCTTTCATTCCTCACTGTTGACACATCAAAGAAATATGACTTCCATTTTTGACAAAAATATGAATCATGTAGTGTTCCTCACATAGACAGTACCCTCCTCTGTTAGCTAGCTGTACAATCTGAAATTCTGAGCTTCATTTCATACATAAGTCATGGTCAGATTATTTGGACTGTACAGTGCTGAGTGCCAACCCACCAGGATATGAGCTCATCTTCCCTGAGAAACTAGATGGGGTTGAGCTGGGTCACTGTTTGGAGGAACACATTTCCGATGAAAGCCCAGAGAATCTCAGGAAGGGACAACAATTCCCCATTCTGGACAATGGTCTCCTTCTTTGATGAGAATACTTCAGTTGAAATTAAAAAAGAAATGATAAACTCATTACTGTCACAGAAAAGTCCACTCAATTTAAAAAATTCCCATTTTATGTGATTATCAAACAGAAAAAAGTTTCTTTTATAGATCATTTTTGTGTGAGTGAGACAGACAATCTAAATAAGATTTTTTACAGATTAACCCTTTCTATGATATGTGGTATGGTCAGAACAGTTTCAGCTTGTTTTCTGTATGTATAATACTTTACAGGGAGACTTGGTTTTCCAAACGATTGGCTCACCATTGCACAACCTTGTCTATCTTTGTGATTCATCCAAGCACCTATTTACAACAATTTACAGTAAAATGTAGAATACTTGTGAATCAAATAAACTATTAAACTATTGTGGCAGTCCCCAGGAACCAGCATATTTGATGAACCAAAGCATTCCATTCTCTAGCAAATTCAAGGGAGTTTATTGTCTGGTTATAGGGAGACAAAAGAACCAGATAGGAGGTAGCAAAAAAATGAATAATCAAGAGCAACACATAAGCCTGAATCCTGTGATTACACTCTGCCCACTAAAGGTTCCTTTAAATATCACTTGGATTCAACTCTCTCAACCTCTCATTACTCACCATTGTGTCCCCTTAAGGCTTGTTATCCAACCCACTGTGAGGGGGATGAATTCAAGGCCGAGAGAATTATTTCCCTTGAATTATGCAGGTGGGTGGGTGAATTTACAGTTGCAGGCATCCAAGAATGTATCAGTGACAGCAAGATTCCTGCAGGTTCATTTCAGCTGCCAAAGAAATGACTCTGCTGAATATTGATTCTGTTATGCTTTAGGTGTTGCCCTTGGAGGCAGTCACCATCAATAAACACACACACAGATTCATGCTCATGCATCCCACGCAGCAACCTGCACACTGCTCGAATAAGGTTGGGCAGCTATGTTTTCTGAAACTGACTCTGGGCAGAGAACTATCCTACATTGTGTATGTGTCCTGGTGGTGGAGAATTAAGGATAATTACACCCAAACTAGAGAATATGTATTTTTTAACCTGAAGATATTGATGGTTTAATGAGAAACATAAAATAAAAATAGAAATGTATTAGTAAATGCGATGATATGGGCAATTAAATATATATACATCACTGTGCTGACACAGTGAAGGTATAAATTTTGAGTGTTTTTATATTAGGAAAAGGATAAAGAAGGAGAAATTAAAGGGTGGGTTGGAGAAGACAGTAAGTAACATGGCAGGTTTGTGATGAAAGTCAGAATAGATAATGAAATAGCTTTTTTTTTTTTAGTCTTAGAAGGGAGACGCATTGATGTCAGTGTATTTAAGGCAAATGGATGCCCTGGGGTAGCATGTGCAAAGTTATTTTTCTTAAAATCCATGTAATGTTCAGAAGTATTCCTTGTATTCTTTGAAAAATAGGTTCTGGCTTCAAAAAGCAAAAGACAGTGTCCTCTCTTAGAGATTAACAATGGGCATTAGCATGTTAAAGGTTCTGAAAAATCTTTTGAGGATACATTTCTCTGTTGTTAGTCCCATGCACGTATTTCCAAACTTATTTCATTAGGACTTTGTTACTCCCTAGGAATATTGCTCTAGGAATCTTCTGCGACACCCAGTTGAAGAAACAAATAGAATGGACTCATCAATGAGGAAGAGTTTGGGCACTTTTACCTTCTTCCTTGCTAGTGGAGTGTTTTCCTTATAGCTCCAAGCATTTGCAAGTTTCTACCCAGTTAATCACTCTAGCTTAAAAAAAAAATTAATGAGTCAAGTTAGCAGCATTATTTTTTTTTCTCAAAAATATTTTGGACCTGCTTGCCTTTATCAAACAGGCTTCTATCACCTTTTAAATACGTTTTCCACTTTTTGCAATGAATCATAAAAGGGAAAGCAGTGGCAAAGAATACATTATACTGTCTAGAAGCATTTTACATTAAGCATGAAATCAAGAACACAAGGGATCATATTTTGAAGGACTCTTACAATGCAATTGTAGCAAAAGGCCAGATATGTTTTTAATGCATTCACTTAAGGAACACCAAGAGAAAGGCAGTGAAAATTATTTTTGTTCTCAGAATAACATCAATTAAAATTACATTCTTGTTTGTTACAGATTTAATAATATGTGTTCAGTTGTCTCCAAATATATAGAGATATCCTGATGTTAAATAGTTTAGGAATTGGTGAGTAGAGAGAAAAATGATGTAACATTTATCGCTAGATTTTAAGAACTCTAGTCTGTTTCACCAGATGTTGGTACAGTCAAGAATATATACCATCATATATAAATTAAATAATTACTTTAATGAATCAGGAGTAGATTTTCTTAAGACTCTCAGGTAATATTAACCTGAACTTTTTGGTTAAGACCTAGATAGAATTCAGTGAAAAAGTATCTACAAAGAGAAATGTTTGTTACTGAGAGAGAATTAGTTCTGTACTTATAGGAATTTAAAAATTAAAAAGAACTGGAATGACCAGATTCAATGTTCTCATGCTTGTAATTCCTTTTCAGAAATGTTAAGCCAACTGCTTTTAGGACATGTTTGTCTTTGTCTCCCAGTATTTAATGATATGTGGGAGGTTGGGGGGATTTTGAGATGAAACTTCAAAGTAAAAATATTTACAAAGGGGACAAATAAAATGAAAACTTCTGCACTACAAAAATAGTCCATAAGAGGCTATGAAAAGACAAAACAACATAAAAAATATGTGCATCCAATATCATAATCAAAAGGCTAAAATCCTAATTATGTGAATTGTTCCTATAAAACAATAAAAAATAGACAAAAATATACAGGAAAATAGACAAAAATAAAAGGAAAATAGAATACAATAGGAAGTTCAGACAAACAGACACAAGTAGTTTATCAACACACAGAAAAACTATTTCACCTTTCTGTGATCAAAGAGATGTAATCTAAACCAACAAGGAGGCATCATTTTTACTTTATCAGGTTGGTAAAAGTTCATAGTTTTTGAAGCTATAGTAAAGCCAGCAGGAATCTAAATCAAAACAAGCTACTTAGAGAACAATTTTTGAATGGTTAGACATTTATATAATGTATAAACCCTTTAATTTAGCTATTCTGTTCCTAGTAATTAATTTTATAGAAACTTTTCCAAAAGTCCAGATGTATACAAAAATACATAATTATGTTCCTTACAGCATTATTTGCAATAATGCAAGTGCAGCATTATTTGTAATAATGAAAAATTAGGAAAAACCTAAATGCCTATCAATAAAAAAAATTACTGAATAAGTAAGAAGACCAGTAAACTATTTGAAGAATGAAAATCTGAAGATCTTGACAAGAAAACATGTTTATGACATACTGCTTAGTGTAAAATGCAAATGACAAAACACTCCATATAATATGATTTCATATTTTAGATAAATACATTTGAATGTGTATATATGCAAACAATGTAGTTATCTTTTGTCTTTTTTCTGCACATTTGTATATCTAAACTTCATAGAAAACATGTTTCAATGAAAATACAAATAAAATTCTCCAACAAAAACACTTCAGATGAAATACTGATTAAAAGGATGCCATATAGTTATCCTTATGCCTTTTTAAAGTAGTTTTCCAAGTCAAGCAGTAGGCAGACCCTAGCAGATTTAAAGTAGATTAATCCAACAGGAGGCTATCATTTTGCAATCCCCATGCTCCATTGGTAGCTTCTCATCTTCCCCCTGGATTACTTTCTTGAACTTAAAACTGGTTTCCTTTCTTCTACTTTTAACCTACTGCAACACCTGTTCTCAACACAGCAGTCTGAGTGGTCCCTACAACATTTCAATGATATTCATGTTACCCTCACCCCCTTCAATGGCCTCCTATTGCACTGAAGATGAAACTTAATCCCTAACCTAACCTTTAAGGATCTACGCCTGCCTCCTGTCTTCCTCTAATGGCAGGCACCCCTGCCTCACTGTGCTCCAAACACTCTAGACCCTTTTATTTGTTCAAAGGCACCAAGTATTTCCTTCTACAAGGTCTTTGCATATGCTTTCCACTTTTTCTGGTGTGACTTCTCTCTGACTCCAAACCTACCCATTTTTCCTCTTTTCTTGGCCAAGGCACAGTCAGCCTTCCAGACTCACCTTAAATAAGTTTTCCTCAGAGAGGGTTTCCCTGATCATCTTTACCAATTAAATTGTTCATTTATAATGTTATTAAAAAGTACATATCATGTGCTTTTTCCTCTGTTTACTTGTCAAAATCTGTAATTATCCTATATAATAAAAGAGAAACATGAAAATTAACCATCCCTCTGCTATGCTCAAGCCACGCCCACCAGCCATGCCCACCAGCCAATCAGAAGTGAATATTCAAATTAACCCAACTCAGATGGTGGTGGCCACTGAGCTGGAGTGAGCAGGAGGCTTGGGTTGCCCCCGGTGATGGAGGAAGCCAAGCTTCCCACCTGCCCTAGCTGGTCCTGGCCTCCGCTCAAGGCTACAAAGTTTCAATTATAGAAGATAAATAAATCCCAGAAAAAAGAAGAAAAGGAGAGGCTGGGAGCTTGGGTCACCAGGGGGCATGGGCAGCCTGAAAACAGCCCTCAGCCCCTCACCCAGGCTGGCCAGGCACCCCAGTGGGGACCCCCACCCTGATCTGGGACACTCTTCAGGGAAAACCAGCCGGCCCCCACCTGTGCACCAGGCCTCTATCCTATATAGTAAAAGGGTAATATGCAAATTGACCCTAACAGCAGAAACACTGGGAATAACTGGTCACTATGACACACACTGACCACCAGGGGGCAGATGCTCAATGCAGAAGCTGCCCCCTGGTGGTCAGTGTGCTCCCACAGGGGGAGCTCTGCTCAGCCACAAGCCAGGCTGCCAGCTGCCAGCACAGTGGTGGTGGCGGGAGCCTCTCCCGCCTCCTGAGCAGCGCTAAGGATGTCTGACTGCAGCTTAGGCCTGCTCCCTGCTGGCAAGTAGACATCCCCCGAGGGCTCCCGGGCTGTCAGAGGGATGTCTGACTGCCAGTTTAGGCCTGATCCCCTGGGGAGCGGGCCTAAGCCAGCAGGTGGACATCCCCCGAGGGGTCCCAGACTGAGAGAGGGCACAGGTTGAGCTGAGGGATCCCCCCGAGTGCACAAATTTTTGTGCCTCGGGCCTCTAGTATTTTATATGGTTCTTTGTTTAATGTTTGCCTCTCTACCTGAGCAAGCTTTAGGCAAGCAGGAACCACATCCTTAAAACAAACAAACAGCCCATAAAACCACTTTCTAGCAGGATACCTGGCAGCATAACAAAATTTTTGAATGAATGAACAAATGGAGGAATACTCCTAGACCCTTCCTGTTGATTCTTAATTTTAAAAGAGCTTCTTAATCCCACTTCTGTGAGCATATCAAAATATTCTGAAATAAACTAGAACACAAAGCCAATCAACCATAACACAAAAGCATTTTTGTTAGTGAACAGAAATATTATTTTGGGTGAGTAGAAATTTCCTTGGGTTCAACTTTTAAAAATAGACTCTGCTCTTTTCATTTGCTCTCAAAGTGTAGGAGAGTGGGTGTTGCAACCCTGCTAACATTGTGCTGTTAGAATCCCAATTACCAAGGGAACCCAGCAACACCTTTGGTTAAACTATTCTGTGTCAATTCACATGTTATTTCTGGTAATTTAACCTGATTTGTCAGGACCTATGTCATCTTGTTCTCCCTAGGTTTTCAGCCTCCTCTAATGGCACCCCATCTTTCTACCTTTTCATGTAGAACCATAGCTGATCTGTTTGACACCCTCCAAGTTTAGAAGTTTCCCTTTGAAAAAAGACATAACAAGTTGGAGGAAGATAAGTAAAGTTCCCACCAAAAATATAATGCCTCTGGGAGGAGAAAGATGAACAGAAATCTAATTCTGTGTTAATGAGTCAAGTGTTGCTTGCCTCTCTTAGATGATTTTTGGAAAGGGTCTTATTAATATACAAGCTTTCTTTCCAAATTCTCACGTTACATTTGCTGCGCTCTCATTCACCATTTCCACTAGAAACATCTGCATCTACATTTGATATCAGTTCTGAAAGTATTTTATGAGAATAAAATACAAAAGAAATGTGTGGATAGATTTTAAGACACAAAAGAGGACTTGAACAATGAAGCATTAGAAAGGATGACTAGAGGGAAAGGGGAATGGGGGAAGGTAGAAGAGGGTATAGAAGTGATGGAAGGAGACTTGACTTGGTGGGGAGGGGGTGAGCATTATACAGATGGTGTATTATAGAATTGTAAAATAATTAACAATAGCCAGACAATTGTTAATACATGTTTATCTAACAACACACAGAGGAAGGAAGGAAGGAAGGAAGGAAGGAAGGAAGGAAGGAAGGAGGAAGGA
>NW_005354385.1:5098859-5107102 GCF_000412655.1 Myotis brandtii | reverse complement strand
GGCTGTCCATCTTTTTTTTTTTTAATTTATTTTTTAATTTATTGCTTTTTAAAGCCTTATGAAAGACTATCTTGTTTTTTAATATCTACACATAGTTTGCAAACTTAGCATACCAAAATATAGAAAGGATATATCCTATTCATTCATTATTTTCAACAAAAATGCATAATATTCCCTCTACATGCCTGATGATACAGATAACACAAGCAGGTATGTAAAGACACCTGCTCTCCTGTGACTTAATTCAGATGGGAGAAAGCCTGTCCCCTGAGCAAGGAGAGAAGTGATAGGAGGTGAGGTAAGAGAGATAGATAGGCGGGAAGACTGGGTAGGAAATTGAAAACTAAGGAGCCAGGGAAAATAGAGTGATGATTCCGCTTTCTCCTCCTCCTTCCTCTCTGCCTTCTCCTTCACTAGGCTAAATAGTATGGATTTTATCTTAAATACAATGGATGATGACTAATTTCTATTTAAAGTGATTATAAGAGGGCAAAAAGACAAAGAAGAAATGTAGGGATGAGATGATGGTGTCTTGGGTGGCTGGGTGATAGTAATGAAGTTGGAGGGATTGTTTTGTGTGTTTATGCATAACCTCTTCTACCGTATGGAAAACCACCACAAACAGATGTCATATCTTAACCCAGGAAATATTGTACAGGGAAGAGCCCGTAGCAAGTGTTCCATATATATGTTCCATATATAAGTGATTAGATTTCATTTTATCTTTGCTTATTTAAAAAAGACTGATTTGTAAGATAGAAGACTGGTGATATATAATTGCTGAATTTACTATATATTTTTTTAATATTTATTTCATCAACATGATGGATAACTGTCAATTTATTTGTTAGATTTTTGCAGACATGATGATATTTGGTCATGACAGACCCAAACTACTAAATTGAAATGTCCCTAAATTTTTTCAAATTTTAGATGTGTCCTCAATGTGTCACAATAATTTAAGGATTTTAATAAGAAAATCTCAAGACAATGTAAAATAGCTGAATATTTTTTGTCTTCCCACAAGTATGTTTCTTTTTAGGCCAATCTGTTTGCTTATAATTCTGAATCCCATGGTAATGTTTCAAATAATTACGTAGCCCCCAATGTATAGCTTTTGAGTAGGATGTGCCAATGATTAAAAATCTATGTATGGAAATAAAACTGCAGCTTGTAAAATCTGCTAAGTCTCAATATGGTGCTTGGTTGTGTAATTTATATTTATTTTTATAACTGAATCCTGACTATTTGAAAACTTACTGTTTAAAAAATATTTAGGTGTCCACAAAAGAAAGGCATTCATTAAAGTAAGTTGATCCCAAGATCTAGGTGATCTTTTCCTCAGAGATCAATGCTATAGCTGACAGAAAACCTGGGGTGGTAGATTTCCAGGGCAGAACTCTTCCAAAAAAGTTATAGTCAGAGTGAGAGAATGAAATAATAGATACCAAAAAAAAGCACTTTGAGGATTATATGAAACAATCAACATCAACATTCAATTCAACAGCCTGAACATTTTCACCTTCTTTGTCTTAATTGATAGAAGTAATTTTCAGTGGAGGAGCCTCTTTCAACAATGTCTACAAATGCCATTTGGAAAAAAAAATACATTTCTAAAAAGTGGTTCACTAACAAAATATTTCCCAGGCTTGAATTATGGTTTTATTGGAATTAGAGTTTCACAGAATTTCAAAGGTGGACAAGGTGCTGGAAACCATGCATTTCAACTCCCTCATTTGCCATGAGTTGTGGAAACCAGGCTGAGTTTTTATGACAGAGAATAATAGACAATTGAAATGGGATCTGTGTACTCTACCATCACAGTGAAAACAAGTACTGTTTACTGACTTACCTGTACACTTTTGCAGCAGTGCTAAGATTTGATTAAGGTATCCTGAAGCTGAGGCCAATACTCCTCATCTGATTGTTTGCTTAACTTCATTCTGTTGTATTATTGAAGCCAAGTCATTAACTCCATTGTAAAAAAATAAAAATCTTTCTGTAAATTTACTATATTCCAGGAACTATTACAACACTCTATATCTATTAAATTGCTTAATTATCATCACAACCTTATGAGGTACATAACATTATTATTTCTATTTTACAGATGAGAAAACTGAGGCACAGTTTATCCATTGAAAGATACTGAGTGGTCAAGATATGAGTCCACACAAAATGGAGACTAAATATTTCCCCATTATAACCATCCAAAGCAGTTAACTTAGAATTATAAGAAATCAAGTTTTGTTCTTAAAAATGAAGATATAGAATTCTGACAACGACTACTTTTAGTTTTAGAATGATGATATTTACCTTTCAGCATTAGGAGTTCAAATATGTCATCCGAGAGAAAGTCTGAGGGAATATATTTTCTAATTCAAATATTTGTGTGAATGACTACAATCTTGTCTGTATCCCTAGTTATCAATAGAGTACTTAGAACATGGTAGGAGCTCAGTAATGTCGGTTGAATAAGTGAAAGATTTTAATGTGGGTGAATTATTGAATTATAACTCAGTTTTATGCCTAAAAATGCTAAAGATTTGTATTAAGGCACATTTGGTGACCTGGAATGATGTAGCTTCCCTAAATACTACCTAATTCCTAAAATACACTATATAGAACAAACATAAGCATTATGAATATTGTTAAACAAGTTTATAAATTGAAATCAAACAAATTGAATAATGGCAGATTGATTTATTCCACAGAGTAAGAAATTTTTGACAAGGAAAATATAAACAAAATAACACTGTTTGTTGTTTTTTTGTCTTAGTGTTTATTGAAAGCCACGCGGTAACATAGAGAAAATAAGAGTTAAAATAAATACCTTTACCAGGGTTTGTTCTTTGTTCTCCCCAGAATACTTAAAATTTAGTCACTGACAGAAAAAGAGCCTTCACCAGGAATTAAGTCAGAACTCTGTTCAGAACCCTTTCTGGACTGAAGGCCCTATGAGCCTTCACTCGATCCTTCTGGTCAGAGTTTCCTTCTCCCAGTCGTGGAAAATACTTTCTGGCTTCAAAGAAACACATGCTGTGGACTTTTAAAAAAAAGTAAATTTCACAACCATTTCTCTTCTTCCTCCACAATGTAGGAAAGGCTCCCAATGACACAAACATCAACCTACTCTGCCCAGTGATCCTTTTGAGGGAACCTTGGTGCTGTTGACAAGTGTATGCTCCACAGTCAGCCATTTTATCTTCCACAATCTCCTGACCCGAGTATCACTGAGTTGCAACCCTACAGAAATAGCAGAGTGTGGACATCCTCCCTCTGGTCAGCAATGGGGCACTCTGCACAGGATTTCAGAGCTCATGAAAGACGTCTGCTGGTCAGTTGGTCGCAGCATCTGTGTGCACTCCATTAGCTATGCTGAGAGGAATTCTGCTTGCTCTTTGTGTTCTGTGAAGCAGAACAATAGGTCACTCACTCTCCTCTGGAATAGCTGCTGATTCCTTCAAAGTTCAGTCAAAGCCCACATTTTTCCCTTCTGAATAATGTATGAGCTTGGTTCGCCCATGTGCTGCTAATCTAGTATGGAGGGAACTTTCAACAGCTTTCAGCCTTCTTGTCTGATGTCACTGAAAACACTCACTGGTTCAAACACGAAGACCTTGGGATCCAACTTTGTCTGGCAGAGGGCTGTGATGAGAAAGAAGGAGTGAGAGAAACCTAGACGTGTATGCATGGGCATGCAACAGTCAGGAATGCTCACCTTTGAGACAATGTCCAATTTAATATTGCTCACCTCACAGGCTCATTCTAGAAGGGCAGGTAAGCCCTGTTGCCCTGTGTACAGCAGCGAGCAGATGTTCTGTTGAGGGAATACCTTCTCCATTTTCCTTTCTTAAATTTAAGACCAGTCAGTGGCTATCTCTCACAACTTATTTCATATGGCCAGGGTCCCCCATAAAGGGCCAACCTCTATTATTCACCCATTCGTTTCCTAGGGATGCCTAAACAAATTACCACAAACCAGGTGGATCAAAACAAAGAAATTTATTCTTTCTCAACTCTGGAAGCTGTAAGCCCCCTATTGAGTTGCTTACAAGGCCACGCTCCCTCTGAAGACTCCAGGGAAGACTTCTTTTTTGTCTCTTCCAGTTTCTGGTGCCTCCTGGTTTTCCTTGCTTGTGGCAGCATAACCCTGACTTCTGCCTCCATCTTCACATTACCATCTTCCCTGTGTGTCTTTCCATACCTTTTTAGCTGAAACTGGTACGACATCATCTTAACTTATTACAGTTATTTCTAAATAAGATCACATTCTGGTTCCAAGAGGACATACATTTTGAGGGGATGTTATTCAACCCAGTATAACCTGTATGAGTAGAAAAGTGACTCATAATTTATATAACTCTGCCTTAATCTCTAGAAATGCTTGAGAAACATGCTTAACATGCTTAGGGCCTAACCATTCACAAGAAGGGGGTGGAGAAGCTTCTAAAGGTTACATCCCACTTCCTCAGGCAGAGGGAAACCCATCCATTCCTACACACCAGCTAGTCTCCTAGATAAAATTGTTTTCTTTCTGGATATGTTATCAAGCCCACACCCTTCAAGGCTCTCCTCTTTTCCCTGAAACTGCTTTTTTTCAGAGGATGTTATTTATTCTATTTTTAATCTTATATTCGAGGAGGACTCCACTGTCCCAGGAGGGGTGTAGAGCAGCCAGTGAAGAAGCATAATATCTCAAAGTTTGAATGAATTTTTAGGGGCTGGTCAACTGAACCTTTATGCAAAACAATGGTACCACAATGGTACCTTGCTTAGCACCTTAAGCAAGAATGATCAAGAATACAAATTTAAGATACTTGCTGGGGTACCTCTGAAGAAATGGAAATCTTTATTATAAAGATAATAGAATCACACAAAACAAACCTCATTTATTTTGTAATTTTGCCTCAAACTGTCCTTGAAGCTCACAATAACCTCTTTCCATCCTCTCAATTCGTGTGCACCTAAAATTCAATGTGGGTGTTGTGTTTATCCTCTGTGTCACAGTTTGCCAATATCTGCCCTACTTGAACTTCTGGAGCCTTCTAAGAGTAGAGGAATGTGAGTGGGTGGAGAGTAAGTGAGGACATTGTCTGTGCTTGGGTACCAGAGAACACACTGGCCCTCTCCTGCCCTGCAGAGTGGTTAAGGAAAAGCAGGAACAGTATTTGCTAGAAGAGTGGCCATGGATTTGAACTTTAGGGCAAAACTCTTCTAATGTAACCACCTCTTTCTGGTCCCTTTGTAGAGTTTTTTTCCAGTGTGTGATCTTTCCTATCAGTTAGAATACTCTTGATTGTGACCAATAAAAGACCCAAGTAAAAGTGGTTTATGAAACAAGGGTTTTATTACCTCTTATAACAAGAATTCTTGAGAGGTTGATTCATTTAATAGCTTAATATCAAGTACCCAAAGTGTGGGGAGGGCTAGGGGAATGTGTGTGCTCTCCGTTTCCCAGGAGGCCTCAGGTGGATGGTGCCCCTTCTTCTCCAGCTACAAGAATGCAGAGTGGGTCTCCTGCAGGTTCTCCTCCAGCTTCAGTCCCAGGTTGCCGATGCCAATGCTGGTGCCTGGGAGCATGCTGCTCTCGGCTGGCTCTGCCGTGCGCGTCGGGGTGGAGCAGTACAGAATAAAGCCCACTATGATGACGGTGAAAGATAGGATGTAGAGCCCCGAAAACTTATAGCCAAAGAGAGAAAGAGTCCAAAGAAAAGGCTATAGAGGTCAGCTGTCAGGATGCCCAGGTGCTTTTTGCCTTTCTTCTCTAACTTGGCTTTGTTCACCTTGTGGTCTCAAGATGGCTGAGGCAGATTTGGGTGACATCTGCAGCATGAAGACAAGAACTGGCTTCATGGGGCCCCAGGCGATGTTTGGGGGCTTATGTTCTGTGTTTGCCATCTTGAAATTCTTAATAATTTTACTGTGAATTTGTGTTTTGTAAGTGAAGTCATATGGGACCAAAAAAAAAAAAAAGCATGAAACAAGGGCTTGGAGCCTTGACTCGCACATAGTCCTGCCTCACCATGTGGGTGGGATAAGTTATAGACCACTGACTGCTTGGCCCTTGCCCAACAATTGCTGCCACCCTTTGCCTTCAGTGGGGGTCCGGGCATAAGTGTGGGGAGGGCTAGGGGAATGTGTGCTCTGCATGCTGAGTTGTAGGGCATGGGTCCAGGTACCATCACATTTTAAGTGCTAACTGGTTTCTACAAATGTCATAACTGGCCCTAATGCTAAGTTCCAGCAGAGGAAACAGACTTGACTGTGCATCTCTTTTCTCTAGCAACGAAAGTAATTTTGCAGACACTCCCAGCAGCAGATTCTAGTTTTACATAGCCCCGAGTTAGAGCATATGTCCATGCATACACCAGTGATGGCTAGCGATTGTCATAGGCCAATCAAGAGTCACCTTTGGGCCAGGAATGGTCTCCATCCCTAAACCCATGGCAGCTCCAAATATCAAAACAAAGCCAGAAATCTGCAAGCAAAGAAAGATGGGAATGAGGTGGAATGGAGAGAGGATGTAGGTAAAAAAACCAGTAGTGTCTGTCACAATATTCTCTCCCTGATTCGTTACCTTTTCTCTCTCATCAGATCAGCTAGAGAGGCCATAACGATCCTCAGATGTAACTTAATCCAAAGCATTTCCAGTTGTTTCAGCAGTGGCACTTTTTCTCAAGTGAAATCACGCCATCACCCTCAATATCAGAAAACACTGAGAAAAATAAAACGGAATTACTTTGATAGAAACAGATGAGTGTCGCTTGGCTCCTAACAAATTAGAAAACCAACTAAAGGAAAGTCTATCAAACCAATTCACTAGTGTCTATTCAAGTGTTGTGCTCTGTCCTACTTACATTCATTTTTTAAAGTGTCAAAAATATCCTCAAAATTGATGTTTTTAAGACTCAGGTGCACTGCTGCTTATTTCATTTCCTATCTGAAGTACATGTTTTTCTCAGGGCATAGAAAATAAACTAACCCATCAGGAAATGACATTATAACATTTTTTAGTTTAATTCTTGTCTTCCCGAGGACTTAGCATCTCACCACGCCTCCGGATGTTTTGGCTCCCATACTTTATTTCTGAAGCACCAGACTTACATTAAAATCCCAAGTGTCTGGGGTCGGAGAACTTGATTGCCTGGCAGAATGTTACCAGGCTAGAAACTGAGTTGGAAATTGATTTTGTTTTCTTTCCACATCAAACTCTCAGGTGCTGGGCAGGGAGATCTTACATCTTTCTTCAATCATTGTCTGAGATTTTTATGCCAAGCCTTCAGTACCTACACTCAGGTAACTAACTCCCACAGACGCCCACATGCAGCCAGCCGAGAATGTTGGGAGAGAAAACCCAAGCCTGACTGTACATGTGGGCTTTAGAGAAAACATTTAACTTAAAAAGGCCTCCGCAGAGTGAGTCCTACCTCCCCCGCATTCCAGCCACCACTGAAACATGGTAAAAAATTCTTAGACTGCAAGCCTCGCCCAAAAGCACACACTGTAATCCACAAAACCATGAGAATATACCGTAGATTTTTTTCTGCACAATAAATCTGAAAATAAAGACCAGAGTCTGAGGTTTTCACCACACAGGCTCCACCAGGATGAACTCAGCTGCGTGGGAAAGAGAGGAGCTCAGACTGGCCAAGCGCTTCACAGACGCTGAACTGAGCGTGGCCAGCGGAGGGGAGGAGGGCACCTAAGACAGGCCGGCTGCAGGTCTTACTGGCCACTTTGCCACTCTCAGCTTCTGGCCTCAGTGCATCTAGGCCTGGTGCATGAGGCTGGAGATATTTTTATGGTGTCTGCCAAGGTTTCTTAGATTTGCTCTAATCTTAGGCCAATGGCAACAACTAACCAAGGCCGGTTACCTGGAAGGAGTGTATGAAGAGGATGAGGTAAGTAATGGGCACAGGTTAGTACTGGAAAACAGAAAATCCAACCCCCTAAAATATTCTATTGCTTGAACAATACCTTTGCTACAAGAGCACAGTGGGAAAAAGAGTCACAGTATTGCAGGGCTGCCAGGCTGGTTTCAGCATTTTGAAGGCATTTAAGTGTGGCAGGGATACACGACTTATGGAAAATCATAGAATAACAGCATGGGATAATACTTGTCAAAGTGTTTTGTAAACTAGGAAGGTGTTTTTGTTGTTATTTGGTCCAAACTCCTTATTTCCAGAATCAAACTGAAACCCAAAGAGGTTAAGTGACTTGCTCTGAGTCACATGACTCAG
>NW_005354385.1:5062826-5098813 GCF_000412655.1 Myotis brandtii | reverse complement strand
TCCAGAGTATATTTTTCCTGGGTTAGTTAACTTTGCCAAATGTATTATTATGCATATAATACCAGTAGTTACAATTTGTCCGGAAACCAACGTAATTAACTATAGTAAGTGGTGGATGGGAGTTCTTTGAAATAGTCATTTTTCTGTAGCTTGGATCATTCAGGTGGTTTTAGAACTCACAGAGACCAAAGAGTACATCATTTCCCTGTTTTATGTTCTATGTCCAGACAGCATCTGCCTGAGTTTTCTTCAAAGACAAAGGGACAGCAATAGTCACACACTGGTTATGAACCTGTGACCCAGAGCTTGGGGAAGCTTGTTAGTGTTGCCCTTTAAAGGGCATCTAATTAGAGTGTTGGCAGCCTCCCCAGACACTCTGGGCTATGCCAGTGTCATACTCATCTTGGCACCCAGCCATCAGGTGGGGGTGACAAATCTGGGAAGCAACCACAACTTGAATAAAGAGGATGAGTCACAGAGAAATTAAAGTTCTGTGTTATTTCAGTGTTAATGCCGGTGAGAGTGATAATGGGACAGCAAGGACAATTTATCATCAAGGAGAGGACAACTTTTATAAAGGGGGGCTTTTTTGATTTTGTCATATTTAAAAAATAAGTCATGAAGGTATGAACATTTGACCCCCAGGTGTGCTACTAACCTGGTATAAACTTGGTATAAATTGAAAATAAGCATCTTTCTGACCTACTATTTCTTGGCCATTACCTATATTCTAGTCAGTCCTCCAAGTCATAGGGTTCTATGACCCAGGAGTGGGCATACTTTTTTTTTCAACAAGGGGCCAGATAGTAAATATTTTAGGCTTTGATTTCAATCTTACCATTATGTGAAGACAGCTGTGGACAATTTGTAAAGAAATTGGCATTGTTGTATTTTAATAAAATTTTACTTTTAAAAATAGGCAGCGGGTTGGATTTGGCCCTTGGAGCCAGTTTTCCTACCTCTACTCTAACAGTTCTGAAGTTTCTGAACTCCCCATAGCAGTGATGGCGAACCTATGACACGCGTGTCAGAGGTGACACGCGAACTCATTTTTTTGGTTGATTTTTCTTTGTTAAATGGCATTTAAATATATAAAATAAATATCAAAAATATAAGTCTTTGTTTTACTATGGTTACAAATATCAAAAAATTTCTATATGTAACACGGCACCAGAGTTAAGTTAGGGTTTTTCAAAATGCTGACACGCCGAGCTCAAAAGGTTCACCATCACTGCCATATAGGGAGAAAGAGGGCATATCTTAATGGATTTTAGGAAGCTTTAGCTGAGAAGAAAGTCACGTAAGGGTGAAAGAAGGTAGAGTTTTATGCTCATCCGAGCCATCTTTTGGAGTCTGGGGAGGGGGAGATTTTGGAAGTTCTAGTCATATGAATGGTCCACTAAGGCTCCCCTAGAATTTAGAAAGGTTCCAAATCCTCTGTGTGGGAGAGAATTGGTTGAACTGCTCCTCTTACTATATTCTGCATATTCTTTTCACTAAAGATAGTAGAAATTATTTGAAGGGAGTTTCATGTCCATCCTTCCGCCATCTTGAAAAAAAGGGGACCTCACATGGTGTGGTTATAAATGTCAATATATTTTGAGCTTATACCTCAGTGTTTGGTTAACTATAATTGTGGCTGGTGCAATGTAACTTGTGGGTACAGAGACATATGGCTTGAATGGCTCATGCTCTGTGCATGTAACAGAAAACAATACCATCTGACTGAATGGTCGGCTCAGTGCCAGATGCCAATCTTTCTGAGACTGGCACACAAGGGAACAGGCTAACCTCAGCCTCCACTTCCTCCTCCCCCAAGAATCTATTAAAAGACTGAAAAGGGCTGTTTAGCATCCGAGAAGGGACATGATGCTAAAGTGCACATTCCCCAGTGGCATAAGCACAGCAGCTGCAGCCCTGTTTGAATGACAATCCAGGCTACTGCCATGCCCCAGCACATCCCAGAAGTCAGAGGAGGAAAATCCTCGGTACTTCCGGGATGTGCAGCCTGTGGCAGGAAGTGGAACAAAGAGCTCATTGTAGAGCCATTGAAGAGCTGCTCAGATGGCAAAGGGAGGGCCCACGTTCATTGGTGGTAAACCCTACCCCAGTTTGCCTCTTAAAGTAAAACTTAGGGAAAATAAATGAGGTGATGGAGAAGAAAGCTTTGATCCATGCTGCAGAAGGGGCAAAACTCCTAGGGATTCTGAAGTTTTCCAGTTCTTCCAAACGTTTGCCTATATAGACATTAAGTGAATCGTTTATCAAGTGAGTAGTATTTTTACATTAAATATATGTTATAGAATTATTCAAACATGCTAGAATATACCAAAATATATTTTAGCTATGCAAACACACTGTGTAAATCTGTTGGGTACTAATACATCAGCCATATTTGTGACATTTTTAAAAGAAATAAAATATTACAGATATAGTTGAAGGCCCCTACTCTTTTGTGTATCTCTCCCTTCTCTCTTTTCCTTTGCTGTGTTCTCAGAGGTACCTCCAGTAGTTCTGAATTTGCTGTGTATCTTTCCCAAACATATTTTCTATTATGATAGTACATATATAATATACGTAAATAATCTATATACATATTTTGCATGTTTCCACTTTTTATAGAAATAGTATTATATTTCTGTGCATGTAACAGAAAACAATACCATCTGACTGAATGGTCGGCTCAGTGCCAGATGCCAATCTTGTTGTACATTATGTTTTTGAGAACATTTCTATGTTGGTTCATGGAACCATAATCCATACATTTGAACTATTGTATAGTATCCTGTTATATAAATATACACAATTAAATGGGAAAATGACATTGATTAAATATTGAAAAAAATGGAGTGTCTCCTGTGTGTTATACTGTTTTATGTTCTATGTAAAAATGAATAAAACAGATGGTTTCCTACCTTCATGGAATTGACATCTAGTGATGGAGATAATCAAGAAACACATAAATGTAGGGTGTCCCAAAACAATGTATACTAGTACACACTTTGAATAATTATTACTTCCAATGTTTCTTTCTTTTCAGATTTAACCCATCCATTGGAATTAATAATTATTTAAAATTAAAAAGTATATTTACTGTATACAATAGAATGTCACTTTTGAGGAAATCTGTGAAGACAAAGCAAAGTAAGGGAACAGAGTGTAACAGGAGCGGAGACTTCAGAAATCCTCTTGGAGGAAGACCTTCCTGAGTTGGAAAGTTTTAAGTGGGGCATTCGAGCAGTTTCCAAGTTTTTGTTATAGATAATGCCACAGTCATGTTTTTAAATGCAGGATAAACAATGCTGTAGTCACGTATTTAGGACCCCTCTGCACACCTCCTTGGGAAGATGAAGGCACATGTTTCTGAGCAGACTTGCTCAACTTTATTTCTATGCAGTGAAAACATGTGTATGGCATACTTATGGAAACAGACGGGGAACCTTGTTGAATGTCCAAAGGAAACAGGCCTGGACTTCAAGACGCTGTAGGCCCTTCCTTCTCTACCTGACCCCAGTCCTCCAGG
This sequence comes from Myotis brandtii, assembly GCF_000412655.1. NCBI lineage: Eukaryota > Metazoa > Chordata > Mammalia > Chiroptera > Vespertilionidae > Myotis > Myotis brandtii. Next base: position 5,095,290 of record NW_005354385.1, on the reverse strand, counting down.
ATCAATATCTTGACACACATGTGACCAAGCAGAGCACACTGGGCTGTCATCTGGGAAGTCCTGCTCTGGGATGGAATTTCTGGGCAAAGGAGTAGGCACATTTTCAACCTTAGGAGATAATGTCAAACGCTTCTTTCCCCCAAGTGGCTCTACTAATTTATACTCCCCTTCCGTAGCACATCAGACTTTCCATTTTATCACATTTGTCAGAACTTGGTGTCATGAATTTTTAAGATTTTATCAAGTCTGTTTACATTTACATTTTCCTAATTATTTGTCACATGGAACATCTTTTTATATATTTATCAGCCAATAAAATATGTGATTCATATCCTTTTCCCGTTTTGCTAATGTGCTATTAGTGTTTTCTTATGAATATATGGAACTACTTTGTCTTACCCAGGTACTCATCTTTTTGTTGTTGGTTGTATGAAGATGTCATCTCCCAGTCAATGGCTTGTCGCCTAACTTTGTTCTGAATACCTTTTGATCTACAGACATTCTAAACTTTAATGTAGCAAAATTTGCCTGTGTTTTCCTTTATGGTGTATATATTTTGTCTTTTCTATCCTGAGGTCATATAGTATATTTCCATAGTTTCTTACAAAAATGTCCCTGTTCATTTTGAAGTCATAACTTTGCCTAGCATTGATTTCCTTCTATCCACATTAGTGAGGCTTATTTTATTGTATTATGACTCTCTGTCTTATGACCATGTAGTGAATTGCCCTACATTTTCCCACTGACCTACAGGCCAGCTTCATAAACACACAAGCCTTCCTGTTGCAACATGTGCTCCTCTACTTGAGAAGAAGGGTTTGGAGAGACCACTAGCACCTGGCCCTGATGTTCCCCGATGGCCTCTGAGTGGGCTTTTGTGAACCTAATGCAGCATCAGCAAGAAACTCAAACACTGTAGGGGTTCTCTCTCCATGCATTTATAACTGTGGTAATTAAACTTCCAAAAGAACATTTTAACTCAAGACCTATTTAAAATTATGTGACTGAGTCATGCCAAAGCTCGTGTGCTATTATCATGAGCTCCAGCCTCCTGAACTTCAGAATGAATCACCACCAAGATACAGTGTGTGCCTCGCAGTTCTGCACAGACTAGAGGCAACCATCGAATTTCCTATCTTCCAGGTTTGAGAAATGTCATTAGTTGACCTACGATAAATACACTTTATCACTTAAGGGTCTTTGGCTTTGTTTCCTGTAAACTGTGAGGCACATGCATTATAAACCTCATACATTATTAAAACAGTTTGTGTGTGCTTTTTAAAAAAGAGTTTGGCAGAATGATATTGGAATTAAACCAGACAGTCAACTTTCTGGACGTTAAAATGGCACAGATCCAGACCGAGATTCAGAAAGAAATAACTAACAACCCTCAGTTATTTTAATTACCAACCGCAACAATAACAAATCAGCAATTTGAAGAAAAACTTCACAAATAACCTTATGGTAGAGATTTATGTGAATGGAAATATCATGGAAATATGAACAAAGGGAAAGAGAATGGAATCTATCTTTTACTGGGCACAGTATCAGTCGCCATAGAAAGTGCTTCTACATAGGCTGTACCGTTTCAAACTTACCACAGGTCAAAACCATTATCAACATCCCCACTTCAAGGACAAGAAGCTGTGATTTACAAACCTCGATGATAGTGTCCACGGTGCAGAGCTGTGAGCAGTAGGTCAGGGATTCAGACTCGGCTCTATGTTGCCCCATGTCTGTGTCCATCCATTTTCCACCAATGCTTCTGGTTCTAGCGCTTGTAAGTATTGCTCTAAGAACAAGCATTTAAAGAGCCACGTTAGGAGACAGGTTAGAAGAGGTTGATGGGGGGAGAGGGGGAGGGAGACATATGTAATACTTTCAACAATAAAGATTTAAAAAAATAAAGAAAGAGCCACATTAATTTCAGGACCAGGGATCAAGGTGAAGCTCGGGACTAGGAGTGTGTGACTTCTCCAAAACCATCCTAAGTCTGCTATGGAGTGGACCTAGCCTGTGGCTGAGCCCCAAACCACACAGCCTCTGCCATCTATGCTAGTACATCTTCACCCAGAATCTTGGCATCAGTGGTCTCTGACCTGGTCAATGGGATTCCACTCCATATTATAAGCCCTGTGATCCCTCCAGAGTCTCTAGGACCAGATGAGCATTGGAGTATGAGATATTTGGATTTCAGAAAGAAAATACACCATGTTGACAATTATTGCAGAACACCTCCTACAGGTAGAGGCAGCAACTTGCAACCTTGTAATTATATTGATACTTCGGCTCTGAAACAATGGATATTCACGCTAACTAAGAAAAAACAAGATAATAAATAGGCCTGTCAGTTCAGTTAAGACTTTGCTGTTAAATGAGTAGAAATGCTTTGAGTTTTAGAGCTTTGGAGATTTCAGACCTGCAGATAATCAATAACGTACCCGTTTTTTAAATACTGAATGCTCTGGAAAACTTGGAATAATACTTTGCTGTCGACAAAACTTTTCACACATCATTTTATCCTCAGAGTAATAGTATAAAATATTTTATACTATTTTTATTAATGAGGCTGTTCAGTTTCAGAGAGCTTGTGAAACTTGCAGAAGGTCCTTTAGCCAGGGGATAATAAAACTGGAAATGCTTATATCCTCTGGCCCTAAGGAAGATGATCTGATAGAATCTATAGGTTCTATTTCCAATTTTACTCCTTTCTGCTGTGGGAAATTGCAAGCCACTTAAGTAGGAAAAAACCAGTCCTCCTCCTGTTTTTCATTTACTCTCGCTTGACTACAACATTCACATCACTGTGACACAACTATGTGGGTTTTTTCCCCCACACCCAGCAACTCTGTGATACCAGCTGGGCGTCCTACAATTTAACTCAATTTTGACACCATCTACCTAGAGATAGGATCCAATCCCACAATTAAGGACTCAGGCTCGGTCCTACAAGTTTGCCCCCTTCCCCTGCAACTTCAGGTGCCAACTGAGGGTCCAGGTTGTTTGCTACCTATGCTTCTGACCCATCTGCTAGAAGTCTGAGTTTCCACAACCCCTTCCTTCAGTTCAATTAATTTGTTAGAGTGGCTCACAGAACTCAGGAAAAGAGTTTACTTACTGTTTACTGGTTTATTATAAAAGGATATGATAAAGGATACAGATGAGCATCCAAATGGAAAAGATGCATAGGGCAAGGTATATGGGAAGGGGTATGGAGCTTCCACACTCTCTGTGATCCACCCCTCTGCCAGCACCTCCACATGTTCACCAACCAGGAAGTTCTCCAAACTCCATGCTTTTGGCATTTTTCTGGAGGTTTCATCACATTGGCATGATCAGTTATTAACTCCATTTCCAGCCCCTCTCCTCTCTCTGAAGAATAAGGAGAGGGGCTGAAAATTCCAAGCTTCTAATCATGGCTTGGTTTTTCTTATGAACAGCCCACCATCCGGGAGTCATCCAGGAGCCCACCCAGAGTTGCCTCATTAAAATAAAAGACACTTATCACTAAGGAAATTCCAAGGGATTTAGGATCTTGGTATCAAAAATCAGAGTTAGCCCGGCTGGCATGGCTCAGTGGTTGAGCATCGACCTATGAACCAGGAGGTCACAGTTCGATTCCAGTCAGGGCACATGCCCGGGTTGTGGGTTTGATCCTCAGTGGGCGGTGTTTAGGAGGCAGCCAATCAATGATTCTCTTTCATCATTGATGTTTCTATCTCTCTCTTCCTCTCCCTCTCCCTTCCTCTCTGAAATCAATAAAAATACATTTAAAAAAAGAATCAGAATTAAAAACCAAATATTAGAATAAAAGGTGCTCCTGGTGTCTTATCACATAGGAAATTACTGGGATTTGGGGAACTCTGTGCCAGTAACCAGGGGCAGAGACCAATTTTCTATTTTCTATTTTCTCCCACCAAAACCTCACCAAAGTTCAGTTTTCTTGTCTATAACCTGGGAACAGTGATCTTTTTTCCCTAATTCATAAGCCCATAGTGAGAAACATTATATTGTGCCATGCAAATGTAAGATCTAATCACTGTGCACCTGCATCCGTTTGGCTCAAAGCCTGCACAGGGCTTTGTCAGGACAGAGGGAATTGTCTGTGACTCTCTGGGGAGCTCATCAGAACTTGCAGAATGGCCAGAAGGGGACCTGTCCTTTCCCGCTGAGACCAAGCCCGTAGCCACAGCTGCAAAGCTCCCATTTTTTAAACTTTCAGCTGATCTCTTCACATTCCATTCTCATGATGTGCAGATTTTAAAGGACACTTTCCTTCAAGCATGCTTGAAAAAATAAATTGGAATCTCTTTTCAGTCTTTGTACCTCAGTATATACAATTCAGGTAATAAAAATATACATCACATGTTTCATGGTACATTTCTATGTAATACAGAGATACATACAGGGTTGGACAAAAATAGGTTTACAGTTATTTGTATGAAAATAATATAATAATTAACAAATAATACTAAAATTATTTATTAATACAAGAATAAAGTCTGTGTTTTATATATTCACAACTGTAAACCTACTTTTGCTCTACCATGTATTTGGATGAAAGTTACCTTTTCTTTCATTACAGTCTTCCCAGGACCTCACTAAAAAGCAGCAATATCAAAGTTTGCTTGATGAAAAAACTCTTTACAAGTGTGTCTAGAAAAATGTTATAAAGGACATTATTATGCTAGGGATTCAGTTGAAATGCAGACCAAACTAGTTTCTGCCTATATATTTTGTAGATTACCATGAGCACTGTGACACAGGATAAATTGGGCATGGCCCTGTTTTCTCAACATTGGCATGATGGAAATATTATACTGCAGTTGTCATTGACTATCTTCTAATTTTACACACATACCAAATTTCACATGAATACACAACCAATAAGTTAATTAAATAATTTTGTATTGCACATATTTGTAGGCATATACACAAATTCTGTGAATGGCCATTTACTCAACAAACATATTAATTACCTCTTATAGATTTGCTACTTCGATTAATATATTACTAGTCTATAAATGACGAATGTTCATGGGGATACTTTGACTAGTGTAGAATAAGAACATATCCCAGTTTTATTGAGAGTCCAAGGAAATTGCATAGGAGAGTATATACATCTCCTCAATTAGATACAAATCTCCTAGTATCTAGGACCACTCTAGAGATTATACTTAATATTCTATTTTAAACACATAGAATATTGTTTTGTACATAGTATGTGCTTAATTTATTAACATTTTTTGCTTTTATAAATTTGAAAGGCATTCTTCTGGAGAAGTGACCAAACTTTGTATTTGAAAGTAATTTTTGCTAGAGTAATTTCTGTATAGGGCCAAATGGAAATCAATGCTCTTAAAAATCTGGATTGTGCAGACATTATGTTGTTTTTTCATTCGCTAATAACTTAAAAATTTTATAAAAGCAATTAGCTTTAAATCACACATAGAAAGGTTTAAATGAAAAGAACAAGAAGAAAATAAATGAATTAAAAATTAATGTGTGACCTCAGTCATTCCTTTGCCAGCACGCTAACATTTTAAGCCAGTCTTTTTGTCTTTAGTGCTGGATATTCTAAGTCATGTCTCTGTTGCTTCTTAGAAATTCTGATAGGAGATAGGAGATAAGAAGGGAACAGATGTAGAAGTTATCATTTTTTAAAAAAAATATATGAGTGGCCCTAACCGGTTTGGCTCAGTGGATAGAGCGTCAGCCTGCGGACTCAAGGGTCCCAGGTTTGATTCCAGTCAAGGGCATGTACCTTGGTTGCGGGCACATCCCCAGTAGGGAGTGTGCAGGAGGCAGCTGATCCATGTTTCTCTCTCATCGATGTTTCTATCTCTCTATCCCTCTCCCTTCCTCTCTGTAAAAAATCAATAAAATGTATTTTTAAAAATCAATAAAATATATTAAAATAAAAAATGTATCAGTTGAAGGTTATCTGTGGATTTCGGTGAACCTTGGGTAACTGAGTTGGCTCTGATGGCTGAGCAAAAGAGGCTGGAATGTACCCTGGAAGGGATAATAGAGAGAGGAATTATGTAAAGTATTCTGTGAGTGGCCTTGGCTTCTATTAGCATTATGTGCTGGTAGCCTTGTGTTTAAGTACAGAGACAGAGTTGTCACTATTAATTTCTGTTTGTGAAGCATTCCAAAGATATTGTCCTGCAAAAAATAATAAACCAACATTGTTATTTTCAGGTATGTGAGCTGGAAGGCTAACACTTTAGCCCTCTGGCCATTTTTCAAGACATTACCTAATACATTACCTCATAGTGATGACTAGGGGGAAACATTTTCAAAAGCAGAGTCATAAAGTGCTTTGATAAAGCCCACCGTAGGTCTTGCAGCATAGCCTAGACATGAATACCTCCTAACAAGAATTCAGGGATACCAGATGTCTCTCTGTCTGCTTGCGGTAGTATCATTTCTACCCTTCAAGATGCACAGTTTCACGTTGGAGCAGAAATCCTGGCTGGTAGACTATGTGATGCAGACTGTTCCTAATCCTGCCCCAGGGAGGAAAGAGCCTACTGAGTAGCTGTGGCAGATAAAACACGCATTTATCATCCTCTTCAGCTTTATGCGGTGGGGGAAATTACCAGCCAATGTAGCCTTGCTCTTGCAATTGTGCCTCTTGAGGTCCAGTCTTCTAGGAAGGGTTGGGCATCTAGGCACAGAATGGATGCAGTTGCCTTCCAAGACACCAGGAACCTACAGAAGGCCACACTGCTGACACCTCTGCCAGACCAGATATGAAAGACTGAGGGCTGGGGAAGAGATGGTGACTGGCAAGGGCTGGCTGTGGGGCTCATTTTCTGCTTTTACTTAGAGTAAAACCACTGTCTTCCACATACCCGGGACATCTTCAAGCAACATCTTGGCTCAATTCTCCCCTGTTGTTATGACTGGTCTATCTTCTCTTTCTTTCTTACCTATATCCCATACCTCTGCCCCTGCCATTTCCCATCCAGAGTTCCTAAGTGAGCATCTAGGATGGTGGTCTTGACTCTGATTGCACATTAGAATCGCCTAAGAGTTTTCAAAGTGAGACCTACACCTGGGCCTCGCTGCCCCATCCAGAGTTCCTAAGTGAGCATCTAGGATGGTGGTTCTTGACTCTGATTGCACATTAGAATCACCTAAGAGTTTTCAAAGTGAGACCTACACCTGGGCCTAGCTGCTTACCAGTTCTAATCCAAATGGTCCAGGCATTAGCATGGCTAAACAATACAGGTGATTCTAACATGCAGCCAGGGGTAACAACCATTGACATAGGAATTAGGGCTTTTTTGGGATAAGTAGAGTAGCTAGTACTGTTCTGGATATAGGAGTGGGTAGGATAATAAATCTGGTGACATTTTGCAGGGTGTATTGGAAAAGATAGAGAATGGAGGTGGAAGCCATGGATTTATCAATTCCACCAACATCCAAAGAAGAATCATTCATGGTGGCTAGAGTGTCATTGTAGGTGAAATGACTCCACTCAAAAATCTTAGTTTAAACTACATTAAATATTTTGTTTAACTGGCATTTAAAGACGCCTTCTCCTGTGGTAAAATATGAAACACTCTCAGACTGCATTTATATGGAGGAAGATTTGTACTTGTGGCTAAAAAAAGTACCTTGTTTGTCTGTGAATTCTTGGATTAACTTCCTTTCAAACTAAGGAAAGATCAGACTCTCACAAACCTATTCTCCTGTTTTTCTGTTAGATCGTGAACTTCTACCTCAGGTAGTCTGACTGGAGGCCCGTTAGACTTGATTGAATCAGATTGGAGCTGGGGAATATAGAGAATAAAGCCCTCCATTCACTCCAGAGCAGAGGATGTGGGATCAGTGGTGCCACCACTCTGCAAAGGTAACCTGACCAGAAGACAGAAAAATTGGGAGAAGTTAGTTATAGGGCGTATTCATGCTGTAGATATGGAAATACAATTACCTGCTGAATTATTCTCTTTAGAAAAATGGAAGAAGTCAGAAAGAAGTGATTCCAAATTTCTAGGTAAATGCAAAAAAGGTATAATAATTCATTCAATTATTAATTCATTCTTTTAAAAAAATCATTAAAGTAAAAATTATTGAAGCTACATAACATTAGCCCATTTAAAAAGAAACAATTAAGTATCATTTAGTACTTCACAATATTGTACCATCACTACCTCTTTTAGAACATTTTTATCACCCTAAATATTCATTCATTCTTAAATTATTTATTCATCACCTTATATAGGACTACTGTTTTACCAAGTACAATAAACTATGAAGAAAAATAAAGCATAGTTTATGGCCTTAAGAAGCAATGTTTAGTAGGAGAAAGTTTGGCCATTGAAAATAAAGATAATATATGATAAATTCTATTATAAACTTGGAAGTAACTAAGGGAGAGCTAATTCCTGACTTGTAGGAACCAATGAATTGGGTGTGAAAAGCTTCATGAAGGAGGCAGTATTTGAGATAGGCTTCAAATGATGGGTAGAACAGGCAGAATACTTCTGGGAGCAGGACTATCACGAACCAAGGGAAGAGATAAGAGGCATAAAAATTCTCAAGGAGTGTTATAGGCCACCCCTGAACAGGACAGGGGGAGAAGTTCAGACTAGAAAAGTAGGTTGAGCCTACTCTGTTCGTAGAGATCTGTTTGTAGAGACTAAGGAATTTGGATTCTATCTGATAAGTAATGAGCAGCTATTGAATATTTTTTAAGCAGGAAGAAATATAGAAAATGCAGTATTTTAGAAAGATAAATCTGATAACTGGGTTTAGGATGGATTAGAGAGAGAAAAATTGTCCCTTGAGGTAATGTTAGCAATACCAAGGGGTCTGGACTGTCAGTGTGCCAGTCCAAAACTTACTGAGTGCCTCCTGTGTGTTGGGTCCTATCTCAGACTCACTTAAACAAGGACACATATGCAATACCTTAATCAATAAAGAAAAAAAAGAGCTCTTATGTGCAGAGAGAATAGCAAGTCCACTTGCACCGTTTCCTGAGCCTACAGAAGACAGGTACATGACATGTGTACTCCCAGTGTGTAAATTACAGAGAAGTCTTAAGAGAGGCTTCCCTCCCCTGAAGGCAGCTTGTGGAGGCCCCGAAGGAGGAGGGTTTAGGGTATCTCAACCACCCATCCTGCTTCTAGTGTAAAAACCTACCTTAGTTGCCTTGTCTTAGAGACCCTGTCTAAGTACTAGGCCGGTCTTATTGGTAAATCACAGGGTCAGCCTTATGAGTAGATCATAGCCAGAGAGTTAGTCGTCATCCTTCAATGATAACTCTTCCAGAGGGTCTAACCCAGGGAAACCTTGGTCTCTACTCACTGAGGCCTGCTTGACTTTTGGGATGTCATATTATTGGCAGTGATGGTTGTTCTTAATCCAATTGATGGTAAATTGAAGACAATTTTCCTCTTTGGCAAAAGCTCGTGACCAGATGTGCAAAGAACCCTCTAGAGCAGTGATGGCGAACCTTTTGAGCTCGGCGTGTCAGCATTTTGAAAAACCCTAACTTAACTCTGGTGCCGTGTCACATATAGAAATTTTTTGATATTTGCAACCATAGTAAAACAAAGATTTATATTTTTGATATTTATTTTATATATCTAAATGCCATTTAACAAAGAAAAATCAACCAAAAAAAATGAGTTCGCGTGTCACCTCTGACACGAGTGTCATAGGTTCGCCATCACTGCTCTAGAACATGAGGCATGTAGTTTTGTTCCACATTAGGGCTTACATTATTCTCCTTCCACAAAAAAACTTACTGAGTGCCTTCTGTGTGTTCGGCCCTATCTCAGACTCACTTAAATAAGGACACATATGTAATACTTTAATCAATAAAGAAAAAAAGAGCTCTTATGTGCAGAGAGAATAGCAAGTCCACTTGCACCATTTCCTGAGCCTACAGAAGACAGGTACATGACATGTGTACTCCCTGCTCTCGAGTACATGTGGTCATGGTACATTTTCCCACTCACCCTGGTCACAGCTCACAGTCATCCTTGGTACAGAGCTGCCAGCAGCCTACACATGCACTGCCTAGAATGGACCTATGACATGTTGCTTATTGTCACTTATTCACATGCCAGCAAGTCATCTTTTCTTCCTCCCAGTGTTAAAATGCCTGATCCATAGCAATATGGCATTAAATTTTTATTCAATTTAAAATCTCTCCTTCTTTGGGCCTCCTTCATGCTAAGAAACTTGCAGTATGAAAGAAAGGTGTAATTTAGTCTTTTCTTTTGATAACCTTTCAACATATTCAATGTTGAATTCTACTTTCTAGTCAGGTAAAATGTGTAGGTTGGAAAAAGATCTTACATGACTGGAAATTTCACTGGAGATCTCTGGATAACCTCCAAAGAGAGTCTCACCTGGGTGTTTTTATGACTCCTCCTCTCACCTGCTGGCGGACCTCAAGCTTCAAGTAGTCCATTCCTCTCTTTAGGTCCCTCTCAAGGTCACCTCTCCCTGGGGTTGGCATCTAGAACACAAAGAAATTTATTTTCTTTGTCTTTCCAAATTGTGGAAGTATAGGCTTGTCTCAACTCAAATCATTCCCTTCCCCCTACCGCCAAATAGGAGAAACTCTAAGATAGCCTTGTGCATTGACACTCTTTTGGGGATGAATCAGATTCCAGTCCTTAGTTTCTGTTGTCCTAGGAACTGTGTTGGTAAAGATATTGCTACGATACATGTCTGTTATTTTGCTGCCTATGGATTCTTCTAAGATTTTTTATGGTTTCCTGTCTTACGTATAAGTCCTTTATCCATTTTGAGTTTATTCTTGTGTATGGTGTAAGTTGGTGATCTAGTTTCATTTTTTTGCATGTATCTGTCCAATTTTCCCAAGACCATTTATTGAGGAGACTGTCTTGACTCCATTGTATGCTCTTCCCTCCTTTGTCAAATATTAATTGAGCATAATGGCTTTGGTTGATTTCTGGGTTCTATGTTCTGTTCCATTGGTCTATATATCTATTCTTGTGCCAGTACCAGGCAGTTTTGAGAACAATGGCTTTGTAATACAGCTTGATATCTGGTATTGTGATACCTCCAACTTTGTTTATTTTTCTCAAGATTGCTGCGGCTGTTCAGGGTCTTTTTTTGTTCCATGTGAATTTTTGGAGAGTTTGTTCTAGGTTTGAGAAATATACCATTGGTATTTTAATGGGGATTTCATTGAATCTGTAGATTGGTTTGGGTAGTATGAACATTTTAATGATGTTGATTCTACCAATCCATGAACATGGTATATTCTTCCATTTGTTTATGTCTTCCTCTATCTCTTTTCTCAATGTCCTGTAGTTTTCTGAGTAGAAGTCTTTTACCTCCTTTAGTTAAGTTTATTCCTAGGTGTCTTAATTTTTTTTGTTGCAGTGGTAAATGGGATTTTTTTTTTTAGTTTTTCTTTCTGTGAGTTCATTATTGGTATATAAAAAAGACATAGATTTCTGGGTATGCTGCTACATTGCCAAATTTATTTATTTAATCTAGTAGATTTTTATGGAGTGTTTAGGGTTTTCTATTAAATTGCTTTTCAATACCTTTTTGGATGTATCTTTTGCATATGACACATGCTGAGAGAGGTCACAAAGAGGCCCAATTATATTAGAGTTATTTTTTAGCATCTTTTTTAAAGTGCTCTTTAATGCTTCTGTTTAATGCTTAATTAAAGAATCCTTCTTTTGAGGTTTAAATGATGATTTGAAAAGGTTGTTAATCTTTTTCTCGGTTGGAGTCCTGACAATTCCAAACATGTAGATAAAACAAGAGGAAAAATGGCAGTCTTTGCTCAGTGAACTTGGAAACCTACAATATTACAACATAAAACATCCCCACAAAAATATATTTTGTTTTCTAGTTTGTGAACATTCTGTTTTACCTCAAAAACAGACACAATGAGGTTTTACATGCCATCCTCAGGGATGCAGTTCAGTAAAATTTCCTCATTGTTTGTGATGAAGAGTGTGAATGATTCAGGCATCAGTGCCCATTAATCTCACATGTTCTCCCCTCATGTCTGTCTGGTCCCAGCCCGGAATCCCATCACTGAGCAGGCATTGCACCTGGCTCCTCCCTGCACCATGCACCACGCTGCGTGTTTGACACATGTCTTTGTTCTGCGTGGATGTGCAGCACATCCTCTCCCTTTTCAGTAACTTCAAAACCTGGATGTTGGTGTCCCACCCCTTTTCCAATTACCTTTGTTCATAGGAAAGCATTTCTAGTTATTTTCTAGAATTTGATTGATGGCTTACTAGGTGATAGGTTCTGCTGGCGAATTTGAACAATTTTCTGTGTTTATTACATCTGTTCCTTCTCAGGGGCACCCAGGGCTAGACTGGTTGTTGGCAGGCTGCACACTTCCTTCTCTTTGGCCAGCCCCCTATTTCCAAGCAATCCAACCTTCACAATTTGCCATGAAATAATTATCAACACTTCTCCCACTTGCTTGATGACTGGGGTGTAGCAGGGATCTCTTTCTGCTGGAGTTTACTTCCCAACATATGCAAGGCTTTTTCCTTTCTCTGAAAATGGTTGGAAGTATCTCTATCTTTGCTTTCTTTGTCTTGAACCAATGTGTTGTCATGGGTTGATTTATCAGCCTTTGCTTTGTGACTTTCATTGTCTATGCATTAGAGCTTATCAGTTTAGCTGCACTTTGATTCCCTTTTTGTCGTTATACTTTTTATTTTTTTATTTTGTTAATCCTCATCCGATGATATTTTTCCATTGATCTTAGAGTGGAAGGGGGAGGGAGAGACAGAAAGAGAGAAACATCTATTGGTTGCCTCCTTCATGCACTCCCGACCAAGGCTGGGGATTGAGCCTGCAACCAAGGTATGTGCCCTTGACTGGAATCCAACCTTTGATCATTCAGTCTGCAGGCTGATGCTCTAACCACTGAGAAAACTAGCTAGGGCCCCTTTTTGTCATTGTACTTTTTAAAAAACATGGTTTTAAAATGGACTTTTAAAGGACATGTTGGGCTGTATCTCGGTGTGTGTTCATGTTAATGCTTTATCAGCTTAAAAACAAATCTCCAAGTTGGTTGACCAATAGTACTGTTTAAAGGTATTTGTCAAGATATATTATTTGAAAACAAGATATTATCCATGGATGAACTATGTAGAGTTTTAATAATTCTTCTCTTTCTAGTTACCAATTATAAAAACCCATGAAATACAGTTAGCCTTCAAGATTGTCAAGTTTAAACACTTAACTTCAAGAGGCAGTGTTGTAGGATAGAAAGTACAAAGACTCTAGACCACACAGATGTGGATTCAGGTTCCACCACTTAGTGGCTCTCAGGGCCTTGTTTCTCCATTTATAAAATGGGAATAATAATATTTAGTGTGCAAGATTGTACATTAAGTTAAGATACAGTTATACATAAGAAATGTTTGGAATACAGTAAATAACCCCCAAATGGTAGCCACTTCTACTTTTATTATTGATTTTTCTAAATCTCCTGCCTCACTCAGGTGTTCTCGCTGGCATGATTAATTATTATTCTTGAGTTTCATAAACCACATTTGGCTTTAATAAAACAATGCATATGTCCATCCATCTGGAAAGTCAGTTATAAAAATAAATATAATTCTGCAGAATGACTAATAGTCCCTTGGGAGGAGCAAAGCACTGGGCAGACAGGATTTTTAGGTAGGACATAGACATTTTGCCTGAGAGTAAATAATCAATGCCTACTTTTTCATTAAAAATGCCAGGGGAAATATATTAATGTGTGCAGAGTCTATATATCCAAGGGTCCATTTCTGCAACTCCTCCACAGTAAACTTTATTGTACTTGATTTATCTCTCTGGAAAGCCAGCCCAGCCATGGGGTATGATAGGCCTAAAGGAATGTTCCACTAGCTGACTTAACTCTCAAAAGTTTTCTAAGATGCATCATGAATGAACCTTAAAGAATTTTCTTTATTGTGAAGAAAAAGGTCTTTTCTTAGAAAATATAATCATTCTTGCCTCTCTAGATTAAAAACAAAAAGATGGTATCAGGATGATCACTTCATAAAGAATATAAATGTCTACTATGCTGAGGTATACCTGAAAGTAATATAATATCGTATATCAACTAAAATAGAAAAATATTTTAAAGATGTAAATGGATAACAGTCTTTTAATTTAGCATTATAGAACTTCACAGTGGGCCAGAGAAAAGTTTTTGAGGCAAAAAGGCGTTCTATAGAAATTTTAACAGAAAATTAAGAGTCATATGAATATATTTATGAACAGTTCAATTTTCTGGCAATACTATTATTTAAAAATTTTGAATTTTATAAGTAAATTCAAAGCATTTATAAAAAGTTACCATACACATCAAAAAAGCAAGTTTAACTACCAAAAATATATTTTTCATGTTTAAAATAAATTCTTTACAGCAAAAACTCTGTTTCACTGCTTCATTATGCATGGAGCTGAGCGCAGCACTATTATAATAAATTTGCCATGTTACATCCACCAAGATAATGTGTTCCTTTCTTAATACATTTTCCATTCGCTCTGAGCAAGTACTTTAAACTCCTTCACCAACATTTTAATGACAACTCATATTTAAGTCGCTTGACATAAAGCTTCCAATATGATCTACAGCTCAGTATCTTAAAATAATCTGAATTTTACTGCTGTGAGACTTCTAATGAAAAGTAGAACTCTTTCAATTAACAGAATTAATTTTCAGACTTAAGCCACTTTCAAAGCTACTGGAGGCCAAAGATAGAATCACTATGGGTTAGAGTAAGGGGAAATGAGATTGCTCACGGAGTGTGGGGTAAGACTAATGCTGAAGTCAGGGAGAGATTTGGCCCTGGGTACCTGAGAACTTCACAGCTGTCAGGGATCATCAACTTTGACATTTAGTACACTTTTTCTCCAGAAGGTGGTGCTTGTCAGTCACTCCTGGATGTTGTGAGAAGGGACTAAAATACATCCTGATTCCTTAAGGGTTCCCCTTATGAAAAGAAGCCAGTGACTACAGAAGCATCACCAGTATGGCAACAAGACATAATGTTTTGTTATATCTACAACTCCCACATCTGGAGAACTTGTGCTGAGGGAATGGTTTGGGATTTGAGTCCTTCAGCATTTTGGAAGAGAAAATTCATGAGATCATAAAATTTCAAGCTGAAAAGTTATTAAAGATCATCTGTCCTAAGTAAGAGTTCTTAACAAAACCCTAAGAGGTGTAAGGATTATCTTGAGTTTGAGATTATATTATACTAGAGGCCCAGTGCACGAAATTTGTGCACTCGGTGGGGTGGGGGGCGGGGGTCCCTCAGCCTGGCCTGCGCCCTCTCGCTTCTGGGAGCCCTTGGGGGGATATCTGCAGGCCTAAGCCAGCAGTCGGACATCCTTAGCGCTGCTGCAGAGGCAGGAGAGGCTCCCCCCAGCCGCTGCGCTCGCCAGCCATGAGCTTGGCTTCTGGCTGAGTGGCGCTCCCTCTGTGGGAGCGCACTGACCACCAGGGGGTAGCTCCTGCATTGAGTGTCTGCCCCTTGGAGGTGAGTGTGCATCATAACGACCGGTCTTTCTGCCATTCAGTCTATTTGCGTATTAGACTTTTATTATATAGGATTGTTTTGAAGTTGCTTGCAAGTTTGCAAATTTCATGTATATTTATCTAGGTTTGGAGGCGGGGTGGGAGAAGGTGATAGCTTTCATTATATCACAAAGGTGTCCAGAAGTAAATAAGATCAGGCAACGCTTGCTTTAAAGAGGAGTGAGAGGCTGAATCACAGCATGGTTAAGCAGATCTGTTTGTGCCCTTTTTAGAAGAGCAGTGGCAAATCTAGACATGAAACCGTTTTCCTGAAGGATGTTGCAACTACATAAAATCCCAACAAAATTTCTTCATTTTTAAGAAATAGAAGTGTTTACAAGGTACTCTGCTAAGTTTGTTTCTGTATTCCATCAAAATAACTGTAAAGTTGGTTAAGTACTCAAAGCTATGAGTATTATTTTAATAATTTAAAAAATGCTTATTTGACCAAATGTTTCCGTTTTGATTGATTATGTTGGCATTACCCAGACATAGCCCAAATAACAGCACACTCCCATGACCATGAGATCCTGTAAATATTCTGGCATCTCCCCCATTACCAATAAAAACTATTCAGCACAAGTATGCAGCATAAAAGGGAGAAAAATGGGAACCATATGTCTGAGTTCCCCATGTGAAATCTATAGCCATTAAGGGAATGCTTTGCATTATGCGGCCTAACCATGCAGTTCGTTAGCAACCCTGGGACCCAGCAAAGTGAGAAGGAGCGAGGTTGGAAGAGATATTGCCAAAGGAGACAGACTTACAATCCTTCTTTCTAAACCAAAACAACCCAGAGGCACAACCAGTAAGAAAACATTTAATTAGGGCAAAAGACATAGAAAATCTTGTACTCCTGGTATGGTGTGGTTGCTAAAGATTTAGGGTAGGCTGATAAAAAAAAGCAAGTATTCTGAGAAAAACCTACAAACTAATGATTGTTACAAAGTAACTTGGCTCAAACCCAAATGAACCAAACAATATCATCATCAACAACAAAAGAACACTTAAGATCCCAAACGGGTATCAGAAGATAACCATTATTCACTGGAATAGGGTTCACATCCTCCCCCCACCTCTGTTTGAGCACTTCCCTTCTCCTACCACAGAGCCTGGGAGTGTGGGCTTCCCTGACAGTACAGTCCCCATGCTGGGAAGGGCCATGGAGGCTCAAGACAGCAGAGGCAGAGGGCAGGGAGAAGAAAGTGCTGTGGGGTAGAAGGAAAGACTCTTAGGGGCCGGTCTAGAAAATAGAGATGAAAATTTTAATAGGGTTGCCATGAGTCAAGTATTAAAAGTCCTGACAATCTTGAGGGAAACATAGTCATGCTTGAAAATTCCAGTTTGGGAGATGTTTCCCTAAATGAGACACTGTTGAGGGGAAGGCAAGGGCAGAAAGCAACCGAGCAAAAAAGAAAATAAGCAGTATTCTGTAACACCAATGTCCAGGCAGCACGTGCTTATGACATGGATACCCCAAGTGTGACCTAATGTCCACAGTGGGTGACTTCTCATTCAAGGCGATTGGTATATTTGTTTCTGCATTGACCACAGCAGGAGGTGCTCAGCACATTTGAATCACATCATGTTGTTGGTGATAGGACTGGAACTAGAAGAAAGTGAAGGGTGGAAGACAAAGGCTAGATATACTACCACTTAATACTTGCATTCAGGTCAATTGCAAGTTTCAATGCTTGGTAATACCGGGAAGTGAGGTGAACTAGTACATCCCGTCTATATAGTTAGGATAGTGCTATTGACACTAGTCAACTCTGGAAACAAACTGGTCTTACTCTTCATGCTTGTGAAGATGGAGATCACAGCAGGCCACAGTGAGTGTCTCTGGCCCCTAGGGACAGGCTCAATCCTGCCATGAATAGGCCAAATCTTTGGATGCTCTGCTTCCTTTATTCTCCTAGATTCTGAAAATTCTTTGCTTTAGTGACTTGCTTGCTGGGGAAGGCTTTGGATCAGGGACCAGCACATAAAATCTTCTGATTGTGATTCAGTGGAAATGGCTGGAAAAGCAGAACTTGACTGTGGAATAAGTATATCAGCTTGCCATTTAGTGAGGAAGGTCTCCAGGCTTGTGTGGCCAGTTGTCCAGAAAATATCCTTCCTTTGGGGGCATTCATGCTTACTTATTAGAAATTGGTGTTAGTTACTTACCTCTTTACCAGAGCTCCATTGAGCCATGGTGTATGTGAAGCTGCAGGTGTCATTTATTTGCTGCTTGCAAGCCAGTATCTGCATGGCTTAGATTAAATCCCATGTAGGTTTGCTTGTGTACATTTCCATTGTGATCAATATTCTAGAACTCTTGCCAAATCAGAAATCTATTTTACTATTTGGGGAGTAAGTTGATAGTAACACTTCCTGGCTATCAAATACCATTTTTCTCCTCAAAATTTATAGGAGGGTGTCTCAAACTAAGGGATTTTTTTAATGAGATATAATTAGCATATATCTATAGTTTTAGGTGTATAGCATAATGATTCAATATTTGTACATATTGTGAAATTTGACCACAATAAGTCTAGTTAATATCCATCACTACACAGTTACAAGTTTGTTTCCATATGATAAGAACTTTTAAGATCTACTCTCTTAGTAGCTTTCACATATACAATACAGTATTTTAACTATATCATCATGCTGTATATTACATCCCTAGAACTGACTTATTTAATAACTGAAAGTTTGTATTTTTTTTTACCTCTTTCACCCATTTTGCCCATCTCTCTGCCTCTTGCAACTACAAATCTGTTTTCTCTATAAATTTGGGGGTTTTTTTTTTAGATTTTTACATATAATTGAGATCATAGGGAATTTGTCTTTCTCTGTCTGACTTTTCCATGTAGCATAATGCCCTCAAGTTCCATCCATGTTGTATCAAATGGCAAATTTTTCTTCTTTTTATGCCTGAATAATATTTCATTGTATACATGTATATATAGTTGTTTATTTACACCTCCCCCAAAGAAAGAAATTGTGGTCGCTAGATAATTTACTCCCCTAAATAGAGAATAGTGGCAAAGTATGAACATTATTAGAAAGTACTTGATTAGAATATGAACTTCAATTCTAGACATGTGTGCTTGAGGGAGTAATCTCATGGGGTGATTAACGAGATTCAAATTAGTCAATGAGATAAAGTTTAGAGCAGTATTTGAAACACAGTAAGAACACAACAAAGGGTTGCTCTTATGAATACCAGTTGTGGCCTCCTGTAAACATTTGCCAAGTAGAATGTGTGGTCCACCCAGTAAAAAATGAGACTTATGAAAGTGTCATGTTGTAGGGCTACTCCTACGTTCTGTCCCTCTTGAGGAAGAGAAGCTCAATCGCAATTGTCAGGTGGGGTCTTCTTATTCCAGATACCTATCTATACTAATGTCTGGCATGTTCCTTAAATGAGGACTCCATGAACATAACATGATTATTAGCTGATAATGACAGGGCCCATGCAAGAGAATGAAAATTATATACAGTTAACTCAAACATACTAAGACCCGGTAAGCATGGGGCTATGATAGTATCTCACTCCAGGGAAGTAGATACTAGGAAGAGTTTGGTGTCTGCACTTCTACACATTTTTCTAGCCATATAAACATGCATATGTATGATATATATGTACTTTTTCTTTGCAAAAACAATCCCATATTGCACAGGCCATTCTATGACTTGTTTTTCCAATTAGAATATATTTGGGCAGATTTCCATATCAGTACATTTAAATTTTCTTAGTTTTTAACTAGTGTACAATTTAGATTGCTTATTTATGAGCGAGGTTGTGCAATGTTAATATGTTTTTTGGTGTCTTGTAGTTCTTTCCATTTAGCTTGCATAATTTATAACATCTGCCCAACTTTCTACAGGGTGATTTGTCTTCTTCTTATTGATGCATATAAACTTTTTATTTATTAAATTAATGCTGTAATAGTCATGTCTGTGGCAACCGTATTTTCCTAGGCTAGTATATTATTGGTTGGCTTTATTTATAACTAGAGGCCCGGTACACAAAATTCGTGCACAAAGGGGGGTGTCCCTCAGTCCGGCCTGCACCCTCTCCAATCTGGGACTCCTCAGGGGATGTCTGACTGCCAGTTTAGGCCTGATCCCACAGTCGGACATCCCTCTCACAATCCAGGACTGCTTGCTCCTAACTGCTCGCCTGCCTGCCTGTCTGATTTCCCCTAATGGCTTATGCCTGCCAGCCTGATCGTCCCCTAACCACTCCCCTGCTGGCCTGATTGATGCCTAACTGCTCCCCTGCTTGCCTTATCGCCCCCAACTGCCCTCCCCTGCTGGCCTGTTCACCCTCCAACTACCCTTCCCTTGCTGGCCTGTTCACTCCCCAATTGCCCTTCCCTGCCAGCCTGATCACCCACAACTGCCCTCCCCTGCCAGCCATCTTGTGGCAGCCATCTTGTGAGGACGTCATGGCGGCCATCTTGTGGTGATGTCATGGCGGCTATCTTGTAACAGTGTTGCGTGAAGGCGTTGCATGATGCCACCTAGGCTTTTATTATATAGGATGTTTTATGTTCATTGTAAATGTTTGAAAATTTTAGTAGTCAAGTTTATCCAAGTTTTTAGCTTATTTACAGATTTCTTGTCATGCTAAGAAATGTCTTTCCTAGTTCAAAATTACCAAAAAAGTGTTCATTATTTTTCTCACTACATTAAACTTTTAAAATATGTTTAAGCTCTTAAACTTTCTGGAATTTTTTCTGAAGTAAGGAGCAAGTATTGTATTTTGTTTAAAGGCCTACACAGTTGAATGAACAACATTTCCTAAATAGTGAATCTTGTTCCAACTCTTTTGAAAATTCATTTTAACATATGAAAATTTCTTTTTTCATAAATCTATTTCTGGGTGTTCAATTCTCTTTTATTGATCTCTCTGTCTATTCTTGTACCATTGTTTTAAACATCATCTCTTTTTGAAACATTTGAAAATTTTGTAGATTATCCTTACTCTTGTTTGTTGTCTTTTTCTTCACTTTTCATGAGTTTGTTCTTTAAAATAAATTTAAAAATAATTTTTATAAAAAATTTTTTAATGAGATTGCAAATAATTTAAACATTATTTTAGGATGAATTTTAATCTGTATAACGTTGAATGATTTTTTTCCAAGAAAAAGTATATGCTTTTGTATTTGCTCAAGCCTTATATTATGTGACTCAATATAATATAAACTAGAGGCCTGATGAATGAAATTCATGCAAGAGTAGTCCTTCCTTCCCCTGTCTGCCGGCACTGGCTTCCCTCTGGCACCCAGGACTCGGGCTTCCCTCACAGAGGGAGGACCCACCCAACCGCTATAGCCTGCCGATCACTGGCAGCCCCCCGATTGATTGCCCCTCTGGCTGGTGGCCCGGGCCTCCCTCTGCAGGGCAATCATGGGACAATGGCCAGGCCCCCAACCAATCGCATCGCATCCACCTTGGCTGGCCTGGCACCAGTGGGTGTCATAGTGTGGTCCCTGATGGTCATCCAAATGGTGGTCCGGAAGGTCATTTCGACAGTCGTTCTGCTGTTCAGCCATCTGGTCTAATTAGCATATATCATGCTTTTATTATTATAGATATTTCCCTTCATATATATCTTCTGTACTTCTTGTTAATATTTTGACATTTTAATATTTTGTTTTTATTTAAATGGGATCTCATGCTTAATTTTATTTCTGTGCATTTTTTTAAAGGACAGTTATTTATTTATGTTTATATTTTTAACTGCCACCTTAAGTGATTTCTCATCTTTTCTCGAATATTCTCTCATTGTTCTTTTAGGTATAAAATTATATTATTTGATAGCCTACGTGGTGGGTATATCAAATTTTCTGTATATTTGAACATTTTCTGTATATTTGAAAATGTTCATAATAGAAAGTGGGGGTGAAATAATATTATCTGACTGCACTTAGCCCAAGCTTTGAATATTTCCTTACAACCCACTTGTAATTATATAGTGACAGGAGATATTATTCATCTAAGATCTTATTTGGCAAAATACTTATTAGGTTGCTCACTATTTTTGCTATTTAATGCATTTCCTTATTCTTATATCTCTCATTTCCTTCCCTGACTTTTAAAGTCAGCATGGCGGCTAATTAACCCAACAATAAGAGCTTATTTTATCACTTCCTATACTGAAGAATTTTTAGAAAACAATCACTATGGATTTAACTGATTTTAGCATAATTCATTATTTATATTATTAATAGTTATTATCATTTGTAAGCACAGGCTGCATAAGGTCCCTGCCCTGGGGAGCATGTCAAAGCTCACATTTAATTATTATCTTGAAATTTCATGGTATTCCAGGTAACAACAAAGCTATGAGAAGCTAGAAATAATTAAAGCATGTGATTAATATTACCAGTTAATGTTCCCATGCACAATCTCCAATCCACCAAGTAAATAATTATGAAAATCTCCAATATTATTAAAATTTAGTAACATCTGTTGGGACAATTTGGTAATAACCTCAAGTCATGAAACCTTATCATTCACATGCCATTAATTTTATTGTTTTTATGCTTCAATGTTCAAATAGAATAAAAGGATTAACTCTGGTTAATTTGTGTATTTAAATAAAAATAAGTACACAAATGCCTCATTTGTAAACCAATTCATTTATTCTCTTATGCCACATATTTTCCTGAGAGATTTATAGAGCAAGTATTTTGCTATAGTTCACATTTTAGACAAACTGAAGCACATGGGCTTTATGGTGATGAACTTTTTAAGCAATCAAATTTTTTTATGTATACATGTTGTCTATCACTAGAGATAATGTTAATAAAATGACATTTACTTGCATTTCTTGATATTCTTCTAAGCCATCTTTAATTGCATGATGGGAATGTCTTTCCCATTAAATATTAATTTTCTGTGGGACATAAACATGTTCTCTTTTCATTTGTACTTTCACAACCAACTAGGGTGCTGCTTTGTTCATGGAGAATTCTCAGTACTTATTGCCCGAATGACAGAGCTGCTAGGAAGAGAGACTTTTCTTATTACAAACACTTTGTGCACTCCCTATTTTTAGCTCTGGTCATGAAGAGGCTAAAGCAGAATTCTAATAAGACCTTATTTGTTTGTGGACATCTGCTACATGAGAACTTAAGGACAGAGCAAGTGCCACAGTGGGTCTGATTGGGCCCATCCACCTCTGATTCTGCCCACGAGCAGGAACTTTGGTTATCACTGCACTAGCCTCCCAAACACAGAACAGGTTCTGAAACAGTGTGCATGGATAGTCAATCATTAGTTGTTAAATGAGCAAATGATGGAGACCTCAAGAAAGGTTGTTTCTAAATTACAATAATCAAAGTGACGAATGTTATTCAAAACACCACCAGTTGTGCATCAACCATTCATAAAATCACCTGAACGCTGGCTCCTGCGGAACAGAGGCTGCTGAGAAGTGCCTGTGAGGTGCTGGAGGGTGCAGGGGGAGGGCGGGAACCTGCACCTTCACAAAAGCTATGGACTAGAGAAGTAATGTCTGTCAAATGTTCACACAGTCCTATGTTTTATTCCCGCCACATATGTAATTTGTCTTTTCCAGTTTACTTACAGTCTCATTTTATTTTGGTATTCTCCCCTCCTGACAGTATCAGCTTTAAGTACGTTTCATCATTGACTGTGGTTTCTCCTCTGACCTCCACGCTGGCTTTCAGCGTCATCTGATGGTTGCAGCCACAGCTCTGGGGCTGGCTCCCTCTCTGGTCAAGGTGGCCATCGTGAAAGCCAGCCTCTCGGCTAGTACTTAGAAGTTGTAAGTCATGGCCAATACAAAGACTGCCTATTGGTCTAGAATCCTAGAATTGGGTTATTGTTGTCCTTCTGGTCCAGTGTTTGCATGGAAACAGGTTTCTAAACTGTTCACACCCTACTAATTATCCCAACTCTTCTTGGTCAATTACCTCTGAATCCAGCGCACATGTGTAAAGTCCATTGACCAGAGCTCCCTGCACTCTTCTACTTCAAGGCACTAAATTATTTCACAGAAAATGTACAATGTTTTCTGATGATACCCGGCATTTTGCGAATCCTTTTGGCTTCAGCAGCCCCGTGAGCTGATATCTTCAGATGACAGTCTGCTATACCTGAGAGATCTCTTTTCCTGGCATGTATTTGGAAAGCAGCACTTTTCCTTCATAAGTTTTTAGAGTATCTCTTGTTTTTGGACCAACTTCTGTCAACTCATGAGATGTTCAAGCTGCTGCAGTTATTTATAGAAAGGCATTTGATTTTAGGTGTCAGGTAAGTGCCCCACATGGAATGGCGGAGTTCTCCACGCCTAGTCTCCCAGATGTGCCTGTTGAAGGATGAACAGTGTTTACATTTTCCTATGTCCTATTCTCTCAACTACTTAATAGTTGTTTTAGAAGTAGGGCTGACATTTCTTGCCTTTTAGTTATTTTATAATACTTAAATTCTGATTTTGGATAAAATGCTCGACCATCATAGATTATTTGGGAAATACAGGATGTCCCCAAAAATGTATACACACTTTGAATAATTTATTAATTCCAATGGGTTAAATTTGAAAAGGAAGAAACATCAATTGGGCTATTTGCTGTTAAAGTGTGTATACATTTTTGGGGGGACATGTAGAATCTACTGTTAATTGCCTAATCTATAGTAATTCTCTATCTCCTTGATGCTATAACCTTCATTCCTCCTTCTACCCCCAGTTGCTATATGCCTGGCTCCCAGGGATGAATCATAATTAATTCATGCCAAATATGGTAAGCTTATGTCCATGGAAGGACATGTGGCTCAGTTTGGGCCAATGTGATATAAGGGCTGAGAGGCTTGGGGGAAATATTATTGTCCCCAATGAAAAGAGAGGGCTGCGTGTTCCCTTCCTGCTTTGAACATTGTCATGTGAGAATATGAGGTGTGGAGCTGCTGCAACCATCCTGCTCTATGGGACAGGCCCAGAGAATTCAGAAATGTCAGTTTGAGTGCTTACATTTTTAAACTACTCAACCAATCAGTTGTATCATACATCTTCAGATATCTGTGATGGTGAAATATCATTACTAATTAAGGGATATTAGTTTTAGATTCTGTTTCTTTCACTTGAAATGATTATATCCAAACTAAAATATTTTTAAAAGAACTTGCATATCTCTAACCAGATATAATTAAACATATTTACTGCATTCCCTTTCATAGATTTTTCTATACATGTATACAAATATATCTAATTTCTACTTTTATAAAATTATGCAATTTTATATTCTGCTTTGATTTATCATTATATTATGTTTTAGAATGTCATTGTATAATCTTTAAAACTATGACACACTGTGAATTGCCAAAATTAATTTACATGTCCTTGGACAGAATATATCTTTTGTTACTTTGTGTAATATTTGAGAGAGAAATTTTTGTTGCCTAAAAGCTATTATGCTGCTTTCAGGATAAAGAATAGATACACAGTAATTGTTAGAAGGAAAAAAAAAACCTTTAAGGGGAATTAAAATACACCTCTCCTTTAAAAACTAATAATTTTATGGGGAAATCATATGAAAGACAATTTAAGAGGTGTGACATTTTCAAAATATAGCTGTGAATAGCTTTAGAGATTTTAAGAGAAGAAAGCTAGAGTTAACTTTTGAATGCAGGAATAGGTAATCATTTAAAAGTTAATTTCCTCCAAGAAATAATCAGTACAAACATTTACCCTGCCAATCTAGCTTCAGGGTCTAAAGTTATTTCAGCTCTGTTTTATGTAGCAAATGGGGCACATAAAGAGCACCTGATGGTACATGTGGGACAGGACGTTCCTTACCTTTTCTGGAATTGTAACGGACAGAACACTCAACACTAGTTGAAATTTCTCCAAAATATTTCTGGCATGCTGCCTCCCATAGAAAGCAGGAAAAAAAAAAGTAACGAGGGAGGAAAGTTCTCAGCCCATGGGTTCCACGTGCACAAAGTTTCTGTATTTGACCGATGTGGCAGCAGGCACATGCTGCAGACAGGCCGCCTTTGGATAAGGCTTATCTTATAAACATAACTAGAGGCCCGATGCATGAAATTCATGCAAAAGTAGGTCTTCCTTCCCCCGGCTGCTGGCACCGGCTTCCCTATGGCACCCGGGACCTGGGCTGGCTTCCCTCCGGCTGCCCGCAGGCACCTGGGACTCAGGCCTCCCTCGCAGCCCCAGCTTCATCCAGAAGGACGTCTGGTCTAATTAGCATATTGTGCTTTTATTATTATAGATGGCTGATACTTAGAGAGATAACATTGCTCTATGCCTCTCTCTTCTACCTGGCTTACATATACTGACTTTTTAATGTACACAGTAACTCTATTGAGGTATGTCCCATTATCATCTTCATTTTATAGATTAAGAAATGGAGGCACAGAGAGGATAAGTGGAAAATAGCACCACCAGTAAGTAGTAAATCTGGGATTCTAAGTCTGCAGTCCATATTCGTAACCATTAGAACAAAGATTTCCAAACATGCTTGATTCACGATGCTCTTAGTACCTCAGAATTATTTTTTTAACATTGCCTCAAAGCCAGAAGAAAAATTTAATGGTTTTGTTTAGTAAGTAGGTGAGTCAAAACAATTTAGTTTTATAGCCTCACAACTTACTAGCTATAATTTTTTAAATGCAAACACTGAAAGAAAAGATATTTTAGTTTATTCTTAGCAATTACTTGCTAACATGCTGTGTGCACTCGTTGGGCACTGCACAACTTCTCACATCTTAGAATCAGATTGGACCCTGCTACCCTCATTTCTGGTTTCCATAGATTATAATGCCATATTGCCTTTTTATTAAAGAAACTTCCCCAAACTCAGCTTTATAATAATAAGCTATCATTGAAAGGAATGTAGAGTGATCTAATGATTAAACTATAAACTACCCTGATTTAGTAGTTCTCATGTCAACAGATGTTAATTATTATCATGTTTCCCTCCAAAATTTAAAATACCCCATGTAGCCCTCCATGAGTTCCCTGTGCCATCCTGGGCACCTCAGGGCAGTTTGAGAACTGTGGCGTGAGACAGCATTACGACTCAAGTTTAGGATCCAAGAAAGCAAGGAAATGTGATTGTTTTTAGTTCAAAAAACACCCATTAAAATTACTTTAAAACTTGCCAGCCTGATTATTCGAAGCTTCATATATGCAATTAAAGGATTCTTTCACTTGGCTTAGTACTCCTTTGAACCAACTGTCACAAATCAGTGGGAAGGGAATGAAATTAAGCCATTTTGAGTCTCAGCTATTTTATTTATTTTCAGTAGAAAAGTATGGGGCTGGACTAATGGTTTCTAAAGTCCTTTCTAAACTTGATCACTGAAATTTATACTCTCAGGCCTTTTTTTTCTTCATGTAGGCATAGCATTGTTTTTCTTTTTCTTTTTTAAATATGTTTTTTATTTATTTACTTATTTTATTTTTAGATAGAGGAAAGGAAAGGGAGAGATAGAAACATCCAGGAGAGAGAAACATTGAACAGTTGCCTCCTATGTGCCCCAGACTGGGGATCAAGCCATAAACCCAGGCATGTGCCCTGACTAGGAATTGAACCACTGACCTCATGGTACCTGGGTCAACACTTGACCACTGAACCACACTGGCCAGTGTATACCATTGTTTTTCCACACATATCCCCTCCCTCTCCTTCCTTCCCTCCAATTTCCTTAAGCATTGAGCCATAGATCATGAGAGAGTAAAACCTACTTTACATCAAAGTTGGGAGACCTCATCGGCTCTACTTTGAACTTTGATATATGCCATCTGTAAGACTTTGGGCAAATCTTACCTTTATGCACCTCATTTTCCTAATCTATATATATAAAAGCCAAGTGACGAGGACAACCAGAACGACTGGTTGTTATGACGCACACTCTGCTGGCCTGATGGGGGCGAGGCCAGCTGGCCAACCTCCCGCGTTCCCTCCCCCTGGTTGGCTGGCCCCGATCAGCCCTGATCGGGGCAGCCGGCCAGACCCCACCCATGCACAAATTCGTGCACTGGGCCTCTAGTCTTTACAATAAAGGCAAGAGTGTCTGTCTTACTAAATTGTAGTAGGGTTAAAACAGCATGTGTCAAAATACTCTTTACATTGTAAAGCACTAAATGACTCTATTATGAAGATGATGAGTGTGGGTTATATCTAGGAGTGTTAACATCTGTCCAGGTTAGTAATACCAGTAGGCTTTGGTCATAATCACAAGTTTTAAAAGGAAAAATAATTTTTAAGGTTTCTTAATTTATGATTTATATGCCAATCCCACAATACAGTTCCACCCATCTATGATCATTTTAATGTTTGGTTGATTAAATAAACATTTTAAATACAATATATCCTCAATCCAGCCTTGTTTGGTTTGGTTCCTGATCATTTTGATGGTGGCCAATAGATTTTTGAGTACTTTGGACATACTTTTAAACAAAAAAACTTGCCATTATAGCTCATTAAAGTTAAGCCCATTAAAAGTTATTTTCCCTGACCATCTACTCCCACTCCACCCCTGCAAAAAATGAAAACATGACAGTATTAGTAGATTATGTAAATATTCCCCTTAGCAAAAATAATAGAGGTCAGACAGTAACCGTTTTGATGCTTTCAGGAATAAAGCATCATAGAGAAATATATTCATCTGATTTGGTAGGTCTTTGAGAATGTTGGTTAAAGTTGTAATTTATTGCATTATAGTTTCCTCTTAAATGTAATTTTCTCTGTTCTTGGTATGAAGAATGTTGTACTCCTGTAAACTTTGTCTTGTTAAAATTTTTCTTTTTGGCTTTTGCTTCTAGTAAGTTCAAAGACAAATTTAGCAAACACACAAGGTTTCATCATTTCTGCTTTATATGCTAAAATAGTTGCTGACTCCAGTTAACTCCTTGCCCCTTATTTTCCCTTTGCCTCATTTTTTCTTACTAATATTAATTTTATTTTACCTTGCATATTCAATCATTGTTTTAAAATACAATAAATCCTTTAAGGACAAAGCATGAAATAAATAAAGCTCATTTATCACATATTAAAAAATGTAAAGAAGTGAAAATACACTCAAACTGATTCCCTTATTAGTTCAGATCCAGACCAGAGAATAGGGTGAAGAGTGGTGAGTGGCTCTGATAAGGCCATCAGCAAGTATATCAAAAAGCAACCTTCAAAAAATCCATAATTATTTAACAGTATAAAATCTAATATATTAAACTAAACACTAAAAAAAACCCTAACATATTAGCCCACAATATAAAATGAAATTAAAAATGACAGCATATTTTCAAGACCCAAAGTTTTAAAAACAGAATTGTGTACTGTACATGCTTTGTCCATTTTGTAACTGCACGGAAATTAAATAGAAATTTTGGTGATAACATCCAGAAAGATTATGTATTCTTTGTTGTACTGTTATGAAAAATATTCAGAGCTATAATTGCAAAAATAGCAAGACAAAGATGAAATTTGGCGGAGTGAAATTCAGCACATCAAATATTAGGAGACTAATTTCAGAAATTTGGATGTGGACATTTAGAAAAAGTATAAAAGACAGGTCCATTTGTCAGTCAACATGTTATGCAAAATAAGAATCGAATAAGAAGGATGAACACATATGCAATAGTATTTTTAAATGTTTCCTATTTCCTGTTCAACAAGCCCCCTACCCCTAAGTCTAAATTGTTATAATTATCTGGTTTCTTTGCTTTAGCTTAGAAGTAAACCAAATCAATTTTTCCCCCAAAGGAAAAAGAAAGGAGGAATAAATGAAAAGATAAAGAAAAGAATGCTGGATACTTTGGAAAGACAGGAAGGATTTCAGTAATTGGAATAGCTGCATCTGCGTGCACTCAGCAGTCTAACCCCTTGCTGTTACGTTACTGAAATATTTACCGTTGTCACCTGCTTTGATAATTACTGGGGGTCTTTGTGGCTTTTAAATTGGCTTGCCACGTGTGCCCATTTGTGCTCTCTGGCTCATCTATATTTAAACATGTATTAGTGAGTTAAATAATAAATTTTGCTTGATTTGAAAAATTGCGCTGTTGTTCTTTGCATCAGTCACTTTGTGAATTCAATCAGATTTTAAATGCTACTTAAAAGCAACTAAACCTACTGAGTATTAACTTTAATTAATTTTCTGTCCCCAACTCTGAAAAGCAACCAACAATCAAACCAAATATAACCCCTTTTGGGTGTCGGCTGCTTGAAATGCAATCTTCTTCCTTGGTATATCTGCAAATCTGTTCATATAATAGCTCAAACGCACTCCTTGTTCTTACAGTGAAAAAGCTGTGTAGGTAGCACTTTTTTAAAAATTAGATTCTCCATCTTGAATGCATCAAGTTGTTGAAATTCTTGATCTAAAACTCAGGCATTTTAGAAACATTAGTTAATGCCTATCTCCTAACTCAACAATGCGTGTAATTTTCTGATAGTCTTCGAGGCATTGCTACTAAACCATTTACTTCATTCCTGAGACGCTTCAGTTTCTGAAATGAGCTTTCACTTCTTCCTGATAAAGTAACAGCTTTGTTGGACGTGCCACCGGATACTTACATGTTAGCCTTCAACCGGATTGTCTTACGTCCCAGAAGAAGTGTGCATGGGAACAAATAAATGGAGGTGACTCCAAGGGTCATGGGAAATTTCCCTGGCACACAGAGCAATGTGAGATATGTCCAACGAAAATAGTTGGTTTCATAATTTGGGAATAGGATTTCATTTAGCACATTTGGAACATGTGCTTAATCAGTAGGCGGAGGGCTCAGGAAAACAGGGCGGAAGGGCTTGGGCTTTCCATCATTTCGCCGTTCGCTCTGATGGCCAATGGGCTCGCAAGCAGTAACAGCACCGAAGCACCATGGACACAGAAATATACCCACTCTGTTTCCTACGTGTTGCATGTAAAAGAGTCTTGGGTTGTCTTGTTGTTTTTGCCATCTTATGTCCAGCATTGGTAGCATTATTACCTTAATTCTCCATTTCCTTTAGGCTTACGGGACTCTGGCTGAAGGGAGGTTTGAAGCTGTTTTGTCTAATCCACCATCTGGTGCTAAGTCTGTATACACCCTTGCATTTCCCAATCTCCCACCACCTCCAGCAAGTAGCAGACATTAAAGGAAATACATTAAATGAGATATAAATTTCTCTGTTATTTGCTTACTTTGGATTTGTCCATTCTTAATAGATCCCAGTTCTTGGTGAGCCTGGAAAGTGGGGACCTAGACTGAGGCTATTCAGGGAACTCTGTTCCCAACCTCTGTAGGCGTCTTTCCTCTTCAGTGGATGTTCCTCCTGAAGACTAACTTCTGGTGTTCCCACGAAGCTAACTACCAAAACAAAGTAAAACAGGGGAGAAGCACCCTGCCCCAGGCGCTGGCCAGCTGATGGACAAGGGCAGAGTCTAACACCCAAGCCCTAACACGACAGTAAAAACCTTGGCCACCACTGTTTCACTTCTGATGAGGTGATTTCTGAAAAATGCTTTACTGTGATTTTAGGAATAATCCGATGCTTTGGTTACCTCAGTAGGACTTAAAATGTAACATTTGGGGCATATGTCTCATTTGAAACCACATTAATACTATTAGACACTAGTCATTGTATTTATGGCCCATAGTTCACAGATAGGAACACAATTGCAGAGCAGTTCCATACATTAGTTTGAATCCTGCATCCACAACCTGCTGGCTGCATTGCATGACCTTAAGCAAGTTACTAAAACGTCTTTGTTTCTTATCTAGAAAATGAGAATAATAAAAAAGAAACATGAAAAGTGCTAACTTATAGCAAGTGTGATATAAATGATAACTGTTTTTGTTATTATTTTTGGAGAAGCTACAATAAGGGACTGTCTTTGACCAGTGCCAGGCTGATGGTAATAAGTTGAGCCCGGGCAATAGTCTTGATCTTTACTATCCATGCTGTCATGCTGCAGACAGTCCATGGAATTGTCATACTAGAACACCCACCCTTTACCTTTAGGCCAGTCTGCTATGCTTCATTCTCATTAGTGGATGACAACAAATTATATCTTAAAAGAGATCTGGGAAAGAATAGTCACAACTTCCTTTCATGACAAGCAGATACTATCACTGAGAAATTATCTTGCATCTTAACTAAACCTTTTGTGTTGCATTTTAGGACAATTTTCTTATTTTGTTCCCGATAAAGAGGAAAAGTCCCTGCTCACTAGATTCTGTAAATGGTGAATGGGTAGAGTAGGGTGGGGAAAGAGATGCAGGAAATGAGAACATCCAACTTGAGCTAGGAGATCATTATTCTGGACCTAGTTTTGTCCTAACCAGTAGCGTAAGCCTGGGCAAGTCATCAGTCTTCTCAGCTGTAAGTAATTTTTCAGGCTATTTCATGTTCAATTTGCTATTAAAAAGCAAAATTCATCTGCCCTGATCAGTGTGGCTTGGTCAATTGGTGCGTTGTCCTGTACTCTATAAGGTCACAGGTTCAATTCCCCCAGGTTGCTAACTTGAACCCCAGTTGGGGTGAGTACAGGAGGCAATGGATTGGTTTTTCTCACACTGATGTTTCTTTCTCATTTGCTCTTACTTTCCCTCTCTCTAAAAAGAAGAAAAAAATCAATGAACATGTTCTCGGGTGAGGATTAAAAGAAAATCCAACTGAGTAAACTGGATATCTAATTGGCTTTATTAAACAATTCATGAATCAGGAAGATTTCATTTAGCAAGCAGAAAGGCAATCTGGAAAACTATGTAAAATGAAAGGCTTTAATAGAAAGGAGGCTGAGCAAGGAAGTCATTAGCAAAAGAAAAATGAGAGTTCATTGGAGGAAAGTAAGAGTTCATGGTAAATGGTAAGAATTCCTTCTTTTTTATAGCAGCGTAGTATTCCATTGTGTAGATGTATCACAGTTTTCTAATCC
>NW_005354385.1:5013104-5062367 GCF_000412655.1 Myotis brandtii | reverse complement strand
CTTTAAACAATAAAGAATTTAAATTAAAAAATAAAAAGGAAAGAAAAAAAAGAGTTCATTGTGACAGTGGCTTCTCATTGGCTAAGCTGTTTGTTCCAATTTTAGCTGAGGTTTCCTTTATTAATTTTAACACTGCTATTGCTGCTGGTGTAAATGGTGCTCTTTCATGGGATCGTGAGAAAAGCATTCCATAGACCCACACATGGGAGCTTGTTCTTGGCAAGATTTATTCAGGTGGAAATAGAAGGCTTCCCTTATGTCCCATCTCCATCTGTCCTGCCATGTAAAAATCCAATCTTGTCTTCATCAAGGCCAAAACCAAGGCCAGTGCCCAGAGTTTCTGTTTTACATTAAAGCTTAGTCCTTTGGAACCCACATGGTCTACTATGAGCCCAGATGGCTGCTAGACCCACATGGTTTTGCATGTTCCTGGGGCGGGGGGGAGAGAGAGAGAGGAAGAGAGAGAGAGAGAGAGAGAGAGAGAGCTCTTTGTTCCCTGGGGTTATATTATTTCAGGCTTGGGAGGAACCAGGAGCTTTTTCAAAATAACCAATCAACTTCCCAAGCTTTCATGAGCTTGTTTAGGGCTGCCTCCTGACCAATCCATTCTTTCTCCAAGCTAGACTGACAGGCCTCAGTGGTTCTCATTTTGACTCTTATTGCACATGCCTCATAGAAGCACTTCTCCCTGCACCATTTTGACTTCTACTGAACATGCATTTACCTCCCCTTTTCCCCAGTGATATGTGGGGAACAGACCTATGGTTCCCTGGGGAGTGTGTGAAGCTGCAATCTCCTGGTGAAGCAAGCAGGCTCGTGCTCCCTAGTTGATTATGCTTCATAATGTCCGACTTCCCTTGCTTCTTTCCTTTATTAATTTCTAGTATCTAGATACCCACACTAAATTCCCCCCCTGAAAACCTTGAACCTTGTAATCTTACAAGGGCAACTAGCTGACGGTCCTATCTTCTGTAGCTGCTTCTTGCTGTCAAGGAGCATAGTCCTGCATATCGCCAGGCCCTGAGAGTCTTCCTTTCTGTCCAAGGAAGAAAGGAACCAAAGGGAAAGGGAGTCTTCATGCAGGGAAGAGGGATTTTGTGAAGTCCAGGTCAGTCTGCTCTCCTAGGGATGCAGCATACATGACATCTAGAGGATGGCACTGACTAGAGGATGGCACTGACTAGAGGATGGCACTGACTAGAGGATGGCACTGTCTAGAGGATGGCACTGACTAGAGGATGGCACTGTTAGACAAGCTGGCATTCTTGTTGTATTCTAGAGATGACAAGTTAGATAAGAAGGTTAAAAGGCATAGTCCAAAAATGAGGATAATTATAGCAGCTAAAGGTCTCGTGGGAGGTAAAACCCAGGTGATAGAGGGAGGGACTAGTTTCTCAGTATGCCAGATGAAGTTGGAGGAGTGTCCTTTCTTTATTAATATCTAGCTACTTACGCTTACACTATGACTCTCATAAACACCTTGATATGTAAATGCTGCTTTGATATTGCTTTTTGAGATGACACAAGTAAATTATCTTCTAAAGTGCCTAGTTTATAGTAGAAATGCATGCATTTTTATCCCCTTCCTTTTTTCTCCTCCCTTTCCAGCTCCCTTAGCATTAAGAGGAACCTCATTGTTGAAGGATGGTGTCTGTAAACACTGAAAAAATTAGAGCTTATTCATTGAAGATAGCAGACAAAAAAGAAATAATGGTGCAAATTGTCCTTTGCCTTCCTGATTGAGGTGCTCTTCATTGGGATACATGAGCTATTGATGGTGATAAAGACTTTTTAGTCTAGACTACATTATGGTTGATGCTGGACTTCCATTTTGAGTTGTTTTGCTATGGTTCTGGGACAAATTAAACATTGAAAATAATCTAGTTTGGTTTAAAAATACACTTAATCCAATAGCAGCCTCACACCAATCTATACAGGGTTTAACTCTGTCTTCATAATTCTTGCATGTTGTTTTTAACCATCAGAGAAAAACTAGCTTCTGCCAAGTCATCTGGCTTTACCGATTTACATTAAATGTGTGTGCGTGTATGTGTGTGTGCACCCGCACACATATGCATGTGTGTTGAGGAAACAATGAGGAGTTTACTTTTAATGAGCTCAATTACTTTCAGTAATGTGAGCTATCAAAACATTTCTCCAGTCAGATTTTGCTGACTGGTACAAAATTGCATCTGACTCATTCTTGCCATTTGCACCCCAAATGTGAGTATATCCAGAAATGGAAACATAATATTTTACAGTAGAATGTCTCTAGTGCAGAGCAAACACATGCCTTACCTTTCCAAGGCAAATAAGATCAACCAAGGTTAATTAATTACAAACAGGCTTGAAGAAAAATGCTCTATACAAGTGGTTCTCAAACTCTGCTACACATTGGAATTACCTGAAGAACTTTGCAAAATACTGATGCCTGGGTCCTGCTCATTAAGTTCTGTTGGAAGTTGTTTGGGGTGCAGTCTGGCCATTCAGAATTTTCGAAGTTCTCCAGGTATTCTAATATAGAGCCAAACTTGAGAATCATTGATCTACATCTGTGCTCATCAACAAATTTGAAAATTCTATGAGGGTGGAGAGGCAGCTTTACATTTAGACTCCTTAATGACAAGTGAATTGCTTTTGACATAAATATTTCCCTCTTTAGATTGCTCTATAAAGAGAAAAATTAAAGATAAGGTGGGGAAATTGTGCCTCCGTTAGAGAACCAAGCATAGCAATGAAGTACAGGAGATATAAGTTTATGTTGTTCTTAGTTCTTTAATATATATATATTTGATTTCAGAGAGGAAGGAAGAGGGAGAGAGAGATAGAAACATCAATGATGAGAGAGAATCATTGATCGGCTGCCTCCTGCACTCCCCCTACTGGAGATTGAGTCCGAAATCTAGGCATATGCCCTTGACCAGAATCAAACCTTGGACCTGTCAGTCTGCAGGCTGATGCTCTATCCACTGAGCCAAATGGAGTAGGGCAGTTTATGTTGCTCTTCTGTAAAATGTGCAAATGCATGACCATTGGATGCCTCCACTGGTCATAGGGGTCCTCTCTCCTATCTTGTTGCCCTCTGTCTTTAATAATGTGATTTCTCATGTTTGTCTAAAATAGCTGCTCAAGTACCATCCGTCACAGCAGGAAAGAAGAAGGAGCAAAGAATGAACCATTGGAAGATACTTTTTAGAAGTGGAGCAGGATGGGTCCACTTACATCCCTTTAGCTCAGTAGTTCTTGACTGGGGGAAGTTTTGCCCCTCAGAAAATATTTGCCAGTGTCTCAAGACATTTGTGGTTGTCACATCTAATATAGTAGCGGTTCTCAACCGGTGGGTCGCGACCCCTTTGGGGGTTGAACAACCCTTTCACAGGGGTCGCCTAAGACCATCAGAAAACACATATATAATTACATATTGTTTTTGTGATTAATCACTATGCTTTGATTATGTTCAATTTGTAACAATGAAAATACATCCTGCATATCAGATACAGAGTATTTACTTAGTAACAATGAAAATACATCCTGCATATCAGATATGGAGTATTTACTTACGATTCATAATAGTAGCAAAATTACAGTTATGAAGTAGCAACGAAAATAATTTTATGGTTGGGGGTCACCACAACATGAGGAACTATATTAAAGGGTTGCGGCATTAGGAAGGTTGAGAACCACTGTAATAGAGGGTGGAGGTGCCGCTAAAGTAACAATGAAAATACATCCTGCATATCAGATATGGAGTATTTACTTACGATTCATAATAGTAGCAAAATTACAGTTATGAAGTAGCAACGAAAATAATTTTATGGTTGGGGGTCACCACAACATGAGGAACTATATTAAAGGGTTGCGGCATTAGGAAGGTTGAGAACCACTGTAATAGAGGGTGGAGGTGCCGCTAAACATTGTGAAATGCCCAAGGCAGCTCCTACTATAAAGAATTATCTGGCCCACATTGTCAACAGTGGCAATGTTGAGAAACCCCACTAAGTTTAGCTATAGATTGGTCATAGGGTTATATTTAGCTGCAAGGAAGATAGGAAATTATTGCCTGTATTCTGAGAAGCTACATGCATGTTTAAAAATCAGGAATTCTATGATCAGAAAGGTAGCATGAACAGGGTAGAGATAAACTATTTGTCTGCACCATGTTGTCCTATTACTTCCATGTCTTACCAAAAAGATTTGAGAGCTGGAATTTGTTCCCTTATTATGATCCATCATGCAACCATGATGTAACTCATACCCAGCATCAACTGGCTAATTTTCAAGCAGAACGAGTCATTTGTAAGCAGGAATGCAATTTTAATGAAGGCTTTTCTGGTTACTGTTCCTGGGAAGCTGGGGTTATATTTTAATGAGGTAATCTTTCATGAATATGCAGGAAGATCCTGCTGGGCATTGACTACATTAGTAGTGGGTTACGAAAGAAGTTTCCAGTATATAATATGTACTTTGCTTTTTTCAGTTTCCTTCCCTCTCCGCTTGGATAAAAATGGGAGGTAGAGCAGGGGTACCATTGATACCCACTTCCTGCGGTCTCTTTAGTGCTTTAATGTATACAGAGATAATGCAGTTGAGTAAATCTACACCTTTGAGTACATCCAATCTACCACTTTATTTTATGGATGAGAAAAGAAGGCCCAGTTTTTCTATCTCTAATGTGCATGAATTGGCGTAGATAATGTCTTAAGTCCCTCCTAAGATTTAAATTACTTGGCACCATGAAGCTGATTCTAGGAGTTTCACCTAAACATATAGAATAAGGAGTGAAGAAGCTCTGACTAGAACCTGCTTTCTGAATTTGAGCTCCCTTGTGGATTTTGCTCTTTCGCTTTCTTTCCTCAGGTTGATACTGGCTGTCAGTTAGCAGGATGGAAACATAAGCGCCCTGAGAGACCAGACTTCCCATGGAAACAAAGTTTTGTTAAACAGTGTTAAAACAGAAACATTCCAAAGACTTTTTCAATCCTATTTCAATTCAGTTTCAATTCTAGGACAGTAACAATACACAGATAACACATGAAGTTGTCTATACTTTGGAAGAAAAATCAATGAGATTCTGTCTATGAAATGATTCTTCTTAAAGTTCATGTCTTTTTATAATGAGTTTATCCATAATTCAAACAAACTCTATTTTTAATGTCAAGGGAAAGTATAATATCTAATCTGGGTTTATTATCAGGTTCAGGTTTAGAAAAATTAAAAGGAAGAACATCAAGACAGCATTCAGAGGATTGACATGTTTTCCTCAGGCAGAGAAAGTTTCTCCATGGTTAAGCTGATGAACACACTTACGCACAGGAAGCTTCATCTATTATTCAGAATATTCTCACAAAAATACTTTTCTTTAGAAAGTTATAGAGACAACTTAGTTTTCTGGAATCTTTTCTTCTGGGCGTGTTATCTTGTGAATGGTCTTGTGAAATACAGCCATATCGGGGCAATGACAACATCACACAGACTGCCTTCTCTCCTAAACTACACAGCTTCCTTCAAAGAGAAGAGGGAGAAGACTCCCACTGCAGAGACAATAGACAATCCCAACAATGGATGTTGCCTGGTGCCATTCAAATGCGACAGTGCAGTAGATGTGGAGAAAGTTTCCTTGCAATTTCAGTCATCTGTTGTCATTTTCCAAAATTGCTGTTTTCTTAGAAAACGTCATGGGTCAGGGCTTAAGCTCCTCTGTGGATGAAGTTGCCTAAAAATACCTTAATACAAATATTACCAGTTTACTGTATTGTGCATGTTTTGCAATGTAGAATCCAGAATAATGCTGGCCTTAGTAGCATCAGAATCTCAATGTCAATGTTAACGTTTTCAAACATTTCATGTTTTACTGCTCAAAATGCTGCTATATTTGTTTTATTTTCTATCCTCTACAGTTTATCTTCTAAAATAAGTTGATAAAAATTATAATGAACAGAAATATTTTCTTAATAGAGAGATAAAAATGGGCCCTAGTTTGTGTCAGAGAATTTTGAAAAAGTTAGTAAATTTTTAAAGAACTCTCAGTATATCCAAATATTTTGAAAAGTGGGCTCTATGGAAGTTGCCATAGCAGCAGGTATTTGAAGCTAGAAATATCTTTGAGATTATATGTTAGGATCGAAATTGTCTTATTATAAAAAATGTCACAGATTTTGCTTCAGCATTACTGGGTAACAGTCACAGCAGGTAAGAAAAATGTGAGGAGAGTAGTAGGGGAGGCAGCGATTGCTAACAGGTCCTTATTTAACTTAGCCTTTCTATTCAATTTAAAAAGAATGAAATATATCGCCTCGTGCATATTTTTTTCATTGAGATATCTCCATTTCTCTGGTAATGGTACTCAACACATATCAATAACCAGGTGTAGATATGCCAAAGATGCAGATGGTGTTTCACATAATATGTCCAATTTTGCTAGACTAGTTTTGTAAACAGAAGATGATTACTTATTCAACAGAGATCAGACAAAGTGACATCCAGGGAGTCTCCTTCAGGGTTGATTAACTTTACATAGAAATCTAAAATAATTATGACTACACATGCTGGAGAATGAAATGTTCCCATCAGGCAATGATTATAACCAACATCAAGCAAGAATTTTAGCCAGGCAATCAGAAATCACCAATTACACAGAGTATCTGCAAGAGAAAATGTTGTCTCATAAAAGTGCTGAAATGAGTAACTGGATAAGATTTTTAACAAAAACAGATGGGCCCATTTTGGCTTTTGACAGTTGACTTATGCAAACTATATGCAAAGGCTCAAACAGATTATGACCCCTGGCAACAGTCAACTTGTAATATCATATGTATTATTACCTACACTCATTGGCAAAAGGCTCTCTTCAACCACAATGATGGAAAACAAAGCAGAACAGTGATTGTTCAAATTCATTATATTTCTCTTATACTTTGGCTATCTGAGCACCTTATTTTTCCCAAAGCATGCATTTTTAATTTACATATTGTACGGCACACAACTATTTTGTTTGCCTGAATGTTTTTGAGATGCATGTGGTTCTGCTGTAATGGTAGCCACTTTGTTTATCCATGTTTAAGATTTATCCTGCTGGTCATTCTCACTGAAACAAGTCTACACCCCTGCCAGCTCAGGGATTCCATTAGCATGTCTGGGGGAAGTTCCCATAACACTGGAGCAAGAAGAGGCTTTAGCCTTGGCATAGTTCATATTTCCACATTTTTGATGTGAGATAGCTAAAGCTCATAGGATCAGATATCCTGTTCACGTAACACAACTGATCATTGGCAAGGACAAAACCAGAATGCAGGTGTTTCAGTTATCTATTGCTGATTAACAAAGCCTCCCAAAAGTTAGGGGATTAAAACCACAATGCTTTATTTATAATAAATTTGTGAATTGATGGGGAGGGTTATCTGCTGGTTTTATGTGAGCTTATAAGCATGGCTGAATTTAGCTCGGATGTCATGTGGGCTGAAAGGAACAAAATGGCTTTACTCATTTGTCTTGCAGTTGATGCTGGTGGCTGTCAACTGGGGCACTGGGCCCTCTTCTATGTGGCCTCTAATCCTTGAGGGAGTGAGACCAATTTCCTTACATAGCGATCTCAATCAATGTTTCAAGAGAAGGAAAGTAAAAGTTGCAAGACCTCTTAAGACCTAGGTGCAGCTCTAGCCAGTTTTTCTCAGTGGGTAGAGCATTAGCCTGAGGACCGAAGGGTCCCGGGTTTGATTCCGGTCAAGGGCACATACCTCAGTTGGGTTGCAGGCTCCTCCCCTGCCTGGGCCCTGGTCAGGATGCATGCAGGAGGCAACCAATCGATGTGTTTCTCTCACATTGATATTTCTCTCTGTCTTTCCTGCTGTTTTTCACTCACTAAAAATCAGTGGGAAAATATCCTTGGGTGAGGCTGAAAAAAAGGACCTAGGTGCAGAACTGTCCTATTCTATTGGTCGAAATTAGTCCTACAGAGAGACCGGAGAAAAGGGGTTATGTATTTACTTCTAAATGGGTTGAGTGGCCAAGCCACATTGCAGAGGAGCATGGAGGGAATTGCCGTAGCCATCCTTGAAAATGCTCTTCTATATCAGGTTATCAGTTTCAATAGGTAAGGACAACATTTCTGTGTAAGCCCAGGCCTTGTGTCATTTGCATCACTGCTGATTTTGCAGCAAATTG
Organism: Myotis brandtii; assembly: GCF_000412655.1. Lineage (NCBI taxonomy): Eukaryota > Metazoa > Chordata > Mammalia > Chiroptera > Vespertilionidae > Myotis > Myotis brandtii. The sequence goes on along the minus strand of NW_005354385.1, from coordinate 5,054,207 downwards.
GTGCATTCTAGTCTGTCAGTAGACTCTTGGCCAATATCCAATAGAAAAAGCTTCCTCATTGTGATTGTTTGGCTTCATATGTCAGTGAAAACTCTAAAACAATCTAGTAAAAATAACTAGGTTCTCCTTGAAAATTAACTTGATTTGAAACCTAATACATTTTACAAAGTAATAAAACCATGAGAAAGCCTTTTTATGCTCTTAAGTGGAATCCTTAAAGTTTGATTAGTTTCCAAATGCAAGCTGTCAAGTTAAGCAAAAAGCCTGTGTTCCCAGTTTATGAGGGATGCCATTTGGTGACCTGAAGGTGGCAGATGTGAAGGCCAACAGTGGAGGATGGTGGTGGGGCCAGGGTCTGGGGGCCTCCAGCTGCTTTCTTGATGGGCTCTTTGTCAAAGTCTCTCTTCTGAGGAACGTGACTCCATGTGAGTGGCTGTTGGTCTTAGTATAAATATTTCATTAGTCATGATGGTTTTGAAAACTTAAAGCTGTGAAGGACACATTGGAATCTCTGTGATTTATGATAAAGCTGAAGGAAATTTGATCATTTCAGTCCTGCCATATGTAGCTGTGTGGAATGTGCAAATGAATTGAACCAGTAAACCCGACAGATTTTGTTTCTTGATTTAAAAAAAAAAGTTTTAAGTCAGATCAGTTAACAGGCAATTTGAAACAGGGAGTTAGCAAAGCAGCTGTTTTTGATGAAATTCCTTCCAAATGCTTCTCTCGCCCTTCCCCCTTCTGTAGTTTTCTTGCAAGAGCTGAGACAAGCTTCTCTACCAAATTTTCTTAGCTCTACGTATCAGTAATTAAAAAATTAAAACTCAGCATAGTCCTATATGTTCATGTGCTATTCCTCTACCACTTTGATCTTGGAGCGTAAATCATGTGTCGTGGCTATTTTAGTATGCTTACTAAATGCTATATACATATTAATTCTTTGTATGATACTTACCTGGTGCAAGGCATTTAGCACAGATGCTCAATAAAATGTACAAGTATGCTTTTTAGTATACTTTTGAATTTAATTTTTGCAAGTAATGAGACAGAAAAAGAAAATATTAGTTTTTTTCTTCTGTAAAATGGACATTAAATGACTCAAAGAAGTTAAGAGAGTGCTCAATTTTATACAGCAGTTAGATGGCTAAACCAGTTAGAACCTGTCTCCTGACTTGTAGCTTTGTCCTATTTTTTTATTATAATATGCTAATATTCTATAAAAGGTGTTCAAGAGAAGGCTGAGACTCAGAAAGGCAACAATGAAAGAATTAAGAAAAATCACCAAGAGCAAAGATGTGTCATTAGAGAACAAGGCACATATTGTCCATATCCTCACATTCCCAATTTCAAGGTATGGATATGAAAATTGGACAGTGAAGGAGGCTAATAAAAAATAATTGATTCATTTAAAATATGGTGACAGAGGAGAGTTCTGTGCGTACCCTGGACCACCAGAAAGATGCACAAGTGGGTTCCAAAGCAAATTAAGCCTAAAACATTACTGGAGGCAAAAATGACAAAACTGAGGCTATCCTACTTAGGGAACATCATGAGAAGGCAGGGTTCTTTGGAAAAGACAACAATACTGGGAAAAATAGAAGGCAGCAGGAAAAGAGGAAGACCAAATATGAGATGGATTGACTTCATAAAAGAAGCCATTGGCATTAGTGTACAGGAGCTGAGCAGGGCCATAGCCATCACTCTTCATAAGGGCACCTGGAGTTGAAGCACACACAACCATATGTAATAAATATTCATTAAATAAATTAATTTTCTTTTGAATTGTCTTTGTTACTGAACATTATAGCTTAGTTAACAGAGAATATTTTAGAATCTAAATTTTAGATTAGCACTCCCGTTCTAGAATACAGTGATTCTTTGGCTCTTTAGTGAACCAGAGAAGTTCAGACTGGCCAAAAAGGAAGGTAGTAATTCACAGGCAATGCTCGAGCTGTGTGGATGAGGATTACTCCACCATGATAGGTACTGGGAGGTGGTCAGATTCAGGGAGCTGAATTTTTTTTGCTCTCTGTGTTATAAATCCATATTCCCTTATCCAAAACTCTTGGGGGGGAAATTAAAATAGTTTTGGTTTTATAAAGAAAATGCAATGTGTATTCTGAATATTATATATGTAGACATTAGGTAGCACCACATAACAAATAGGTTAATATCTCTGCAGTAAAATAAATATTCTCTTTTACTAGAATAAAATCTATTAATAGCTTCACATCAAATTTTGCCACCCAGTGAGCTTTAAAGCCAAACTTACAGAAAATATATGTAGTTATAAAGTTTTTAATTTTGGAACTCTGGATAAAACATTGTTGACTTGAATTCAACAATAAGGCAGGTCATATGTAAATAGACTTTCTTCTGAGAAAGGCAAGACTTTAAGAGACAACCATTTGGAAAGCAAACAAGCAGACAAACACACACCATTCTTTGACTTGGGTTGAAAAAAGAAATTAAGGAAAGATAGTTTTTTTCTAGATGGAAGAGGTACCTGTATGGTCTGTATTTTTTTAAAAATCCTAATTTGGGGGGCGGGCATCCATGCTCAAATTTTTTAATGTCCATTTGAGTGAGCTCTGTAAGTAATAAGTATTTCCAGAAACACCTACATTTCTATTTTCATTGCATGTCAACCAAATATCTTCCCTGAGATGTCTGAAGTTAATAAATACAATCTTTAGCTAAGTTTTTTCCATCTCTGTGCTCAGTACCAAGGACACAATTAATAGCTAGCATTTGGGGGGCCCCAAAGCTGTCACGGTCCATTAAGCAGACCCAGTGCAGAAAAGGATGGATGTAGAAACAGAACAAATGCTGTAGATCTTGCAGCATCCGTCAATTCAACCCTAAAGAACGAAGTGGGGATGGGATGCTTTTCAATAAGCACTCTTTACAAATCCGACCTCTTGAAATCAGAATCCAAATTTTCTCCATGTCATTTTCAAAGGTGAAAGAGAGTTATTTTCTTAAATTGTATTTTATTTTTCCAGGAACATCTGCCCTGCTGATTTCTTTCATCTTATGTGTAAATGAGTTTCAACAGCAACACTTTCTGTCATCCTTGTCAATGATGTGGAATCAAAGTTACCAGACAACCTCTTAAGAAAATGTGTGGTGGAAAGAACTATGGATCCTCCAAATATGTGAGTCTTAAATTGCTTTATAGCAACCAAAGATCCTGCCAAATGAATGTCATTCTCAACAACCAAAATGTCTCTGCATAAATCACATATGTAAGAATGCTCCCATGAAATGTATGGCTTCATATAAAAGTGAGCATTAAAAAAATCAGTGTTTTCTAAAGAACTGAGCTGGAATGGTTATGAAAGCAAATTGGGTAGAGTATGAACATTAATAAGAAATTAGCTGCAGATAAAGAAGAAGATGGCTATTTATGTTCCAAGGTATCTGAAATATCAGATTACGAACATTAGCAAAATGAGATTTAGTCATGTGGGAAGGGAAAAAAGAACCTACCAGGTATCAGGTATCTATCACATCCCTGGTAGTCATGTGGGAAGGGAAAAAAGAACCTACCAGGTATCTATCACATCCCTGGTAGGCACTGAGCATGTGTGTGTGTGTGTGTGTGTGTGTGTGTTTTATCATTACAATAATTCTATTGCAATAGCCTCCTAACTTATCTTCTTTTCATCCTTCTCTCTACCTAGCAGTTATAGTGATTGTTTACAAACAGATATCAGATCATACTATTCACCTACTAGAAACTTTTCAATGTCTTCTCACCTAACTTTAAAAGCACATAAACTTCTTAACATATCCCCAATCTCCATGTGAGCTGGCCTGGTTCTACCTCTGAAGCCTCACCAGGTATTGCCTATTCCCCTGGTCACCACGCTCTCAGTTGGCCTTCTTCCAACTCTTTAAACTGTTGCTTTTTTATTTGCTTCTGGGCCTTTGCACATGCTCTCTAAAGTGCCCTTGTTCCAACTTGCTGGCCTTCACGTTTCAATTTCAATGTCAGACCTTCAGGGAAATGTTCTTTGGTTTCATGGACTTAATTTCTCATACTTTCCTAATAAAACCTATTCTTTTCTTTGACATAATTCCCTACTGTTTTAGTTATATGGTTATTGGTATGATTGTGAGTTCATTGTTTCTCACAGGTTTCTAAGCTAATTTAGACCTGCAATTGTGTCTGCTTGCTCCTTACTGTATTCCCAGTGCTTAGCAAAGCTCCTGGAACTGATAAACCATTCAATAAATACTTAAATAAAGGAGACAGGTGTCACTTTTATCATATGTATCTTCTCTTTCAAAATTGGTAAGTGAATCATTTGCCCTATGTCATCTGAACAGTTTCTCTCAGAGTTGAAATGAGCAGTCACCGATCTCTAATCACCCGAGCTAAATCTGCAAACATTCTCAGGATGAAGGGATGAAGGTCTGAGGGGAAGTGAGGGCACACACTTCTCAGCCAGGCTCTCTCCCTAAGCAGGTCAGTGGTTTCTCACAAGTTTATTATTTCAACATTTATTATACTTATCATTCATCAAATATGATAATATGTCTTCCACCTCATCATATAATTGTATAGAAGTAAGGTGGTAAAGAGACGGGCGTCACTTTTATCATATCTTGCCTGAAATGTGCTACGTAATGTATGTAGTGTATTTCTTATTTCATTAATGTTGTGTGCCCATACATACTTCTAATCTAAATCAAGCTGTACTAAAGGCAAAAGGAGCTAGTTTTCCAGGTACATCTCCAAAACAATGAGAATTGTAGTAGATAAATAACATAAATTCCTTGAATGATTGTTTAGCTTTCTAGAACACAGAAGACAAAATTGATCTGAAAATTCCTGGATCTGAAGCAGTTCTTATTGGAAGGGGGAAATGGTTTGCCTAAGTAAGTAGTAGTCCGTATAAAATAAATTACAACATGCCTCATTAAATAATGGCTTAGAACAAGACAGTTCTGACAAAAGCACATATACATAATAAAAATGATGCTGGGTAGTTACTTTGGAAGCAGGCTAGATGTCCTTTCAGATCAACACAAATCTTAGACTAAACTAAGGGTATCCATTATTTTAAGGGAATAAGGAGGGAAAAGATGGAAACAATTAAGTCTTTGCCCTTTAAAGACTCAATGTACTTATCTTGAAATCAGAGGGGGCTTGGGATGCAGATAATTTCTGATTGGACATTCTTCTTCACTGCTTACTCAATCATGGCTCAGTGCTAATTCCTGAGGGTGCATGTGTGTGTGTGTGTGTGTGTGTGTGTGTGCGCGCGCGCGCGCTAAGAGGGGTGGTATGGTACTTCAAACAAATAATCTTGCAGCCGCCACAGCTGTTCCTGATTTCTTTTAATAATCCATGACAAAAATATTGAGTGCACAGTAATGCAAACATCCAAACAGTAAAATAAAAACAGACAGAAGTGATCATTTGCTCTAGCTCCTTCCATTTTATTTGAATACACTGAGTGGGTTGAGCTGTTGAAATGACTGTTACTATTGAGGAGATTGTCAACACAGTTGTGGCACCAATCGTGCAAGTGCATGTGTGTGTGTGTTTGTGTGCATGTGTGTGTGTGTTTGTGGTGTGTGTTTTAAATCCATTTTTGAGTTGAAGAATGGGAATTGAATATACTTATTTTTGTCCTACAACTAAAAGATCTTTCTGCTTTGCAAATTTGTCCATTTCCTTCTTCTTTGTTTAATCTTTGGATTCTTTTGTTATCTAACTCATCCAGACCTTGGGGAACCACGTGAAGTGAAGAGTGTATAGATGAGTTAAAATATACTAGTATGTATCTTAATAGCTGGTGCCAGACTTGCTTTCAGATTAGAAACTCTTTTATCAAGATAAAGCCTCCTACTTTCAGGTGCCACCTACTCCCTGGATCATGGTGTTCTTGACACACTGGCCTTCCTCCAGTTCCTTAAACAGGGCACTTGCTTTTTTTTTGCCTCAGGGCCTTTGCATGTGCTATCTGTTGGGGCTAGAAGGTGAAACTGTGATGGCAGAAGATAGCATGGGAAAGGGAAATACAAGAGTAGGCACAGCACTTTACATTAAAAAAAATGAGTGGAGATTTGTATATTTATGATTCACATATTTCATTCTATGTGTATTAATTCATGGGGCTACTATAACAAATTACCTTAAACCAGGAGGCTTGAAACAGCATAAATATACTCTCTCTGTTTTATATCCTTCAATCATATAGTTCTTGACTTTTTCTGTCTGCTTTATTTCACTTAACATGACATTCTCAAGTACCATTTATGTTGTCACAATAGGCAGTATTTCATCTTTTCTGATGGCTGAGTAGTACTCCATTGTATACATTCTCCATATCTTTTTTTATCGACTCACCAATGGAAGGGCACTTCTGTTGTTTCCATGTTTTGGTCACCATAAATATGTTGCAATGAATATAAGAGTATATAAAGTTAAAAGCAATAAATGAACAAATAAGACAAACAGACAAAAACTCCTAGTCACAGACAACAGTCTGTGGAGGAGGGAAAGCTAGGGAAGCGAGGTAGTAAAGAAAGTCAAATATATGGTGATGGAAGGAGATTTGACTTTGGGTGGGAAACACACAATGCAATATACAGACGATACACTATAGAATTTTACCACTTGAAACCTATATACTTTTACTTAACAATGTCACTGCAATAAATTAAATTTAACATTTAAAAAATTTACTCTCTCACAGTTCTGGAAGCCAGAGTTCTAAAATCATGGTTCCAGCAAGGCCATGCTCCCTCTGAAGGTTCTGGGGGAGGATTCATATTAGGGCTGTTTCAGCTTCTGTTGGCTCCAGGCATTCCTTAGCTGTGGCCACATCACTTCAACCTCTGCCTTCATGGCTGCATTCCTCCTTCTCTTGTTTGTCTCCCCATCTTTTTTTTCCCTCTTATAAGAACATTTGTCACTGGCTTTAGAGTCCATCTGAATAATCTTGGGTAACCTCCTCATCTCAACATCTTTAATTTAATCACATTTCCAAGACCCTTGTTCCAAATAAGATAACATTTTCAAGTTCTAGGAATTAGGACTTGTTTACTTTGAATGATTATTATTCCATTAACTTCTTCAAATTTACTTGCAAAATTTTGAGCTAAGCCATGTTTTAGATTTCTTTTAATAAACCCATTGGTTATCCCCATGTTGTAATTTTTTGTTTATGTATATATACATTTTCCATTTTTTATAATTAGGTTAGCTAATGTATTGAAACTTTATAAACTTTCAAAAAAAACCGCATAACTTTGATTATTAATTTTATAATTGTTACCTAATTACTTTGAATATAAACTTTTTCCATTTGTCTTATTATTTTTGCTTTCATTTTGTTTAGTTTGGGATTTTTCTATTTTTTTATTTGAATGTTTAATTTAATTTATCTATATGCATTGTTTCTCATTGATTGACCTAATATTTTAGTTCTAGGTGCTTCCTTTTAAAAACCATTTTAAGCAAATCCATAGTTTTAGTATGTACTCAAATCTCTGATCCAAAAGATTTTTAAAAAGAGATCTTGTGACTTAGAGGTAGCATGATATTTTTGTTTCTTTCTACTTTATACATTAATTTTAGTACTGTTACATGGTTATCAGAGAACATTGCTTCTGTTACTATTTACTTTTATAAATGTATAGAATTTTCTTTGTGGCTAAATTTTTTGACTGTTCCCTGGTTAGCTAAAAAATATGTCTGCTTTTAAAGTAGAAAATCAAGTAGAGTTATCTTATTAATTATGTTATTTGCGTCTCTGACATTGATAATGTTTTTTTTTAACTTGATCAAGCATAGAATAATAGTAAATCACAGTCTGTTCCTCCTCCCATGATTCTTCTTATTTTTTCTTGCAGTTCCTGTACTATTTTCTTTATGGTTATTAACGCTATGATTACTATTTATATACTAATGCTAGATTATTTGGGATGTGGATATTAATAATTGCTCAATATATTTATAAATTATCCTTTATTTGTTGCCTGTAATTCTATCATCTAATGCATTCTTCCTCATTCCTTTTTCTAAGACTGAAACCCCTGCTTGTCTATCTAATATGCACTTTTTAATTTTTAATTTTCAATATGAATCATTTAAAGTATCTATTATATAAAGCATAATACTGAGTTTAGCTTTGTAATATAATAAAACTAGGGGCCCAGTGCACGAATTTGTGCATCTTGAAAGGAACTGTGGGCCACGAGGCTGCTGTGGGCACAGGGGTGGGTCTCAGCCCATCCTCTGTACCCCCGCCCGGCCCCTCCCACTTTGGCCCCCGGTCCCCTATCTGCCGGTAGCCCCTCTGCTGCTCCCACGAGCTGATAGTGCCAGCCCCCTAGCACCTGCTGACAATGTCGAGCAATTGGGGCTGGCGCCATCAGCAGGTGCAAGTGGCAGCTGCTGCTCCGATCATCCTCAGGGGCAGGGGGAGGTAGAGAAGCCCTCAAGGAGATTGGGGCTGGCAGCCGCCGCTTGCATCCGCTGATGGCACCGAGTAATTGGGGCTGGTGCTGGGCGCCAGCAGCAAGTGCAAGCTGCAGCTCCAGGGCTGGAAGTGGGTACAAGCAGGGCGTGCACTGGCAGCAGGTGCTAGTGCTGGACGGGACCGCGGTGTGCAGGAGCAAAGAATTTTCAGTAACCACCAGAGGCTCACCCCAATGACAGCAACTGGCGCCCCACCTTGGTCTGATGCCCCCGCTCACCTGCTCCACCATCCCACCGAAGCCGATGTCTGCCATGTTCCACCCTCTGCTGCCTGCTGCTGACACCTGCCATGTTCTGCATGCACCCCCTGGTGGTCATAGCGACGAGTTGTTCGACTGTTTGGTTGTTCCGCCATTTCGGTCTATTTGCATATTTCGTGCACTGGGCCTCTAGTTTATTAATAAGACCTAACATAAGGAACCCACATGAGATTATATTATGTCATTGCATCTTTACTTTAAGGCTATATATATGTTTTTCTCTTTAACAAGCAAATCTATCCATTAATACATCTATTAATATGAAAACGTTTGCTCTTAGATACATGAAAAATTTTGTGTTATCGTCTCTGTTTTTATTCTTTGTATGGTTTTCTATAAGATATGTATTTCTGTGGCTGTGTGTATGCATTTATTCATAAAATTTGAAAGGTTTTTATGTTTGTTATGTATGATTGCCATTATGTAGCTTTATACAATGTTCTTAATCCTACATTCTTTTTGCAAGACTCTGTTCATTCCCTCCTGTGAGTGATGACAGAATATGTATTGTTCTATTTCCTATCTCTTTTTTCTACACCATCCAAGTTTTGGAAGATCTTTTGTTTTTAAATATCCTTCATCCTTGGTTGCTTACCTGTGCAGATTTAAATAACTGCATGCCCATCCCCAATGGGTCTAATGTTGCCCCTAAGAGCTTTCCCTGCTCCCACCCCTTTTTGTACTGAATAGGCCTCCATGACTTAGAAGGAAGCCCTGAGGCAGAAGAACAAAGAGCCTGCACCAAGTTGCCCACACACCTGCTCTGGAGTCAGAGCTGGGTCCAGGGATGTGACTTGAGCACCCAAAGCACCTGCTGCACCACCTCCTCCGGAAGGGTGGAAGGGTGGGTGTTAATGCGAGCAGCATCAGTTGGGCATTGATATCATGCTTGAGCCTCAGGTTGCATCACCTCTATGGCACCAGTAAGTGTGGGAAAGGCTGTGACAAAGGCTGATAGGTTCACAGTCTATCTTTCAGGCTTATCTTCTCTTTTGTGTTCTGAGCAACAGCCTCTGCTGTTGCTATTCTTGTTCCCATGAGAACAAACACAGGACAAGCGACTTGTAAAGGAGCAAGCTAGTGCTTGATGAGCAGACTGCTTTTGGAGACAGACACTAAAACTAGATCCAGTCTAAGAAGCACAGGTCAAAAAATATTGTATTTGTGGTTTTCAAAGGAGTTGGTCAGTTATGGTCTCATATATCAGGCTTAAAAAGGTCATTAAAAAGTAGATTTTTCTGTGCTTTTTCCTCTTCTAAAATACACAAGATGAAACAAATCAGTTTTTTAGATTGCTTAGATATATCTGTTTTTCTAATTTGCAGTTATCAAGCTCACAGGTTTTTGAGCATCATGTACATTCTGAATTAAAATCCTGCCTTCACCACATACTGACCATGTGAGCTTGGGCAAATTACTGAAACTTTCTGTGACTCAGGTTTTTTTTTCCCTCTGTTAAATGGAGGTAATAATAGTACCCACCTCATAGGGTTGAAAAGTAGATTAAATATAATTACATATGTAAAGTGCTTTTAAAAAATATATATTTTTATTGATTTCAGAGAGGAAGGGAGAGAGAGAGAGAGAGAGAGAGAGAGAGAGAGAGAGAAACATCAATGATGAGAGAGAATCATTGATTGGCTGCCACCTTCATGCCCCTACTGGGGATTGAGCCTGGTCTGGTCCATAGTAAGCACTATACAAGTGTTTATTATTATTATTATTATTATTATTATTATTATTGCTATTATACCCCCTGATGGAGAGGCCCTACTTGTATGTTCTGTAATACCTTTCTAAAACTTCTCATACTTACAATTATTTGTACAATTTCTATCTTACCTACTGGACTGTACACTCTGTGAGACAAAGAACCCTGTTTATCTAATCCACACTTTAGCCCAGCTCCTGATAAACAGATGGAACATAGTATGGCTCAATGAATACTTCGTTACATGAATGATTATATGAATCAATGAATCATCCAATGAATACCTCTCATTTTAGGTCCCTTTATTTGCCAATTTTCTGAAGTAAAGCACATATTTTTAATGTGTTTACTCATTATAGAGAAGCACAAATTTCTGCTATAAGCTATGAACATACATTTACAAAATATACTTTAATTTACTCTTTAGTGGAGAGCTATGAAACAGACTGACATATCAACACAACCCATAATTCTCTCCTAATCACCAAACATGGATTGACTTAGATTACCCATATATCCCATATTTTTTCTCATTGAATTCCAGACTGCATGACCATTCAGGCAAAATATTGAAAAGATTCTCAATTCTATTCTTTGTCCTCATCCTGTCCTATTCTCCTAGAAAACAATAACCAATAACAACTCTGTTATATGAATATATAGATGGATTAATTTCTTTTTTAATATATTTTATTGATTTTTTACAGAGAGGAAGGTAGAGGGACAGAGAGTTAGAAACATCAATGAGAGAGAAACATTGATCAGCTGCCTCCTGCACACCCCCTACTGGGGATGTGCCCGCAACCAAGGTACATGCCCTTGACCGGAATCGAACCTGGGACCCTTCAGTCCACAGGCCAATGCTCTATACACTGAGCCAAACTGGTTAGGGCGAGATGGATTAATTTCAAAGTTCTCTGATATGAATAATTATTTTTTTGATATTTTCTTGTCTTTTTAAATTTTATGTTTTAAATACCAGAAACAATAAGCTCAAATTGAATGTAGAAACATTAACCCAAAGAGTTTTGATTTCTAGGGAATCGAGGTGATTTAAGGGTGCAAATACTGTAACAAGGCATCTTTGGATGAGATGAAATTGTCCTTTTCCAGGGGCTTGGAATCTCTTCCAACTACACTGAGCGAGACAATGTATTGAACTGACACATGAAGGATAACACTGATAACCCACGCATGCCTGATATCAAACTATGAAGAAGAGAAATAAGGGAAGAGTACTAACCTTTATCAAACCCCAGTCATGCCAGGTGCATTGTATCTTTTAATCCTCACAACTATCTTATGAATGCCATGGATTCTACCTCTGTTAGATGAGAGGACACTGAAGATTCAGAGAGTTGAAGTTACTTTTTCAGAGACTAGATAGAAAGAAACAGCTGATCTTGGAGTATCCCTCACTGCTGATAACTGTCATTGACTCACATCAAGTCTCGGTTATATAATTTTGGCTGCACTCATTCTTCCCCTCAATTTGTAGTAATGCATAACAAACATAGGGAATGCTCCCTTTGCGTGTCCATAGCCTCTTTAACCCTACCCACCCCTAGACATTGGTCTTCCTGTCAGACAGACCATATTACATGAAGATGCCACAGCTTTTCCATCCTAGGGCCTACATGGGTTGGAAAGTAATCTATAGAAAGTAATTAATGGCTAGTTTGGGTATTTTTATTTTATTTAATGTGCAGATTAAGTTACATGAAAGCTATTCTTCTCTTAATTTGGTCATTTTCTTCCTGAGTCCTTCCCCAAATTCTTTGTTTTTATTTCCTGTCTTCCTTGCTGACACATATCCCAAGTATGAGCCCTTATCCTCCCTTATCCTGCCCTTCTTCTCTTTTGTGAGCTACACAATGTTGTCTTCTTAATAGGCTCATACTTTTATGACTTTCACTATCATTTCTATTCAGATGAATAATGTCTCTTATTCATGACCTCTCTGTTGAGCTCAAGACTTGCATTTCCAGTACCTAGTTGGACATCCACTAAATATTTGCTCAGGTTTGGGCATGTTGATTTTGAGGTGCTGGCCTAATATCCATTTGAAGAATTTTAATTCATCTCTGTATTTGTTTTGTCATCTTTAGGTGGATGCCAAGTTAATACCTCACAGTCAACAAGCCTGGTCTTGTCTTTCTTCCCTAGCTTGATGACTATTATCACTCAGCCACCCAAACTTAAAGCTTCACAGTAACCTTTTACTCTCTTTCCCTAAGCACGCACATACTAGTATCTTAGGTTACCGAATTTTGTGGATTCTGTTGAACCATATTCATCCCCCTTTTTATTAGTTCTTTATTAGGATTGTTTACTCTTCACCTTTTGCTATATCCACCTCTTGACCTCTTCCTATATCCTTCTAACTGGTCTTCATCCCTCCACATTTTTCTACAAGTTCAGTAACACTGACACTAGAGGTATTTTTCTAAATCACAGACCTGATCTTGTTTCTCATTTACCAAACACCTCTAGTTTCACTCCATTGCTTACACAATCACCATATAAAGCCCAAGTAGGCATTTTAGGTTCTTCAGAGAATCAGATCAATCTACCTTTCTTGTCAGTCTCAACCACATTGCACTACACTAGAGCCAGGTCATACAAATTCAGCAGCCCTGCAGGTCCCACCCTTTCCCACCTCTATGCCTTTGTTAATGGTGGGCTCCTTTGTTTGGGAGGGCCTTCCTTCCTCTCTCTATCACACTCAGCCCAAACCCACCATATCCCAATCCTCTCCCTGTCAGAGTTGATTGCTCCCTCAATTATTTTTCCATCACATTTAGTTGAAATCATATTAAAATCAATCCATCATCTTTCAAGCTTTATGAGCAGAGGCATTTTAATAATTATTTCTACAATTATGTTACCTGAAGAAATTCTATAAAAATCCAAATTCATCTCTAAATCCCTTATCTCTTAAACTAGAAAATCCTATATAATAAAAGGCTAATATGCAAATCGACCGAACGGTGGAACAACTGGTCACTATGAGCTTCCGCCTGGTGGTCAGTGCACTCCCACAGGGGGAGTGCTGCTCAGCCAGAAACCTGGCTCACGGCTTGCAAGCACAGTGGCAGTGGTGGGAGCCTCTCCCACCTCTGCGGCAGTGCTAAGAATGTCCCACGGGGAGCGGGCCTAAGCCGTCATGGGAAGCGGGCCTAAGCCATCAGTTGGACATCCTCCAAGGGCTTCCAGACTCTGAGAGGGCACTGGCTGGGCTGGGGTATCCCCCCCCCCCCCAGTGCATGAATTTCGTGCACTGGGCCTCTAGTTTATTAATAAGACCTAACATAAGGAACCCACATGAGATTATATTATATCATTGCATCTTTACTTTAAGGCTTTTAATTGTTAAAACCATTTTAAATACAAGAAAATAGGGATACAGGGGAGATATTTAATGAAAATTAATAAGCTTATGAATTAATTTTAAAGTAGAACTCCTCATCCATAATGCTATTTTTGAGATTTGGGCTAAGATAGAAGCTACTAGCCACATGTAATTGTTTAAGTTAGCTAAAATTAAAGAAAATACAAACATCTGGTTCTTTAGTCACACTAGAAACATTTCAAGTGCTCAATAGCTACATGTGGCAAATGGCTATTAGATTGCATTGCACTGATGTAGAACATCCCCATCATCACAGAAAGTTCCTTTCAGTAGTGCTGTTCTATTCCCCTTCCTTCCCTTTGGAGGGTTATACTTGATATTGCATTCCCTCTTAAGAGAAGCTTCTGTTTCTTTTTTGGTGTTTTTGCTCCTTATTTTCATTTGCTTCTGCCAATGCTTCTGGTGTTTGGGTTGTGTCAGAATGAACAAGTAGCAAATGATTTTCCAAATATCTTTTATGAACTGGCTTGATTTCTTCCATGTCATCAGAATTTCTTTCAATCCAATTTCTTCTCAGCTGAGCTCATGAAAGAAATGATTCTCTTGCATATGAAATTTTTCTTAAGGATTTAAAGTATAAATTGTATGCTTTGTGAAAATTTATTACATATCGTAGTTATGAATCTATATGGCTTCCACTTCACTTACTCTGGTTTAGTTATCAGCATAAGCCTGTAAAAGTCAAATTTTGTCCACAAATGGAAGTAATAACAAAGAGCCTTAAGAACAATTTATTTCACTTACAAAGGATGGGAAGCAGAGAGGAAAAAACTTTTGTTTCATCACCCTCTTCACTTAACACACACACACACACACACACACACAAACACCCCAACATTGTATCTCCTTGAAAAAGAGAGCATTAGAGTCCAGATAAAAGCTACAAAGTACTCTACTGTTAAGATCTCTTGTCCATAGTCCATTTTGAATGAACATTCCATCTCAACCTAATGTACAGAAAACCTGAACTTGTTTTCAGTATAATGAATCACTTCTATCTCTGTACTACTTCCATGTTCTGTACATAGTCCAAATATTAATGCATGTATTGTATTTGTTTGTAAAGTTATTTATTTGCATACAAATCTCTCTGACTATATCATCATTATTTAAGGCATAAGAACCCACTTGTCTTTTTACTCCCAGCGTACAGTACATTGTTTGGCAAATATTGGTAGTAGAAGGGCTGGTATATCTGATCCATTCTCCAAGTCTTGATTAGTCCTATCTTCCATACCCCCAGACACATTCTCCATTCACCATCACCAGCTCTCTCTCATTTCAGTGTTTTGTAATAAGAAAATTCCTAGAAGCAATATTAATCATCCCTTTTTTCAACAATGGACACTTTTCTGCTGTCCCAAATATCCTCATATTCACCACCCACTACCAGCTTCACATCTCCATATTCAACAAACCAGTGAAGAGATTTAGAATGCCAAGGAGCTCCGTGGCCATCTTCTTGCTGAGCTTTGGTTGGAGTACAATTGGCTTACATTCTCAAAATTACTTTGTTTCCAAGAGTGGGATGGAGAAATAAAAGGCAATTGACCATCTTTCTATATCTAAGAGGAAAACACAGTTAGCACTTTCCTAAACTCCAAGAGGATTATGAGCAGTTAGTGCTTCAGATCTAGCTCAAGGCAAAAATTATATTTTCCAAAAAATTTTCTTTTTTTAGTACTCTTTTTCTTATGCACAAGGCTTTGATCAAGCTACAGTTTTAAGTGGTTACAGCTTTCAAAGACTCAAAAGATTTAAAGACCCATTACATTGTTAATAATGGTGTGTTAGGCCAGTGGGGTCTTGCTCAGAGTCCAGTGTCCTGGAGTTTACTGTTGGCAGCTGCTCATTTCTCCAGTCATGAGTCCACCCTGATGTGGCAGGTCTCAAATTGAGAAAAATCCTGAAGACAAAAATAATTCATTTTGCTTTGAGATCAGTAAGAGCTGTGGAAAGAAATTTAATTTTCCTCCACAAAGGAAAGAATTATCATCTGCCCAGTCTCCAATCAAGCCTTTCTATGACATATGGAACAACCAGTTTTTTTTTTTCTTTTCCCCACAGAGGCCAGCTTTCATTAATCAAGTTTTTCAACTCCTATAAAGAAATCCTGATACATAACTTGCACAAGTGGTTAAACCAAAAATATGATGTGGTTTTTATTTGCTAAATCAATGATTTACCAGCTTAACCTGGATTTTTGGGACTATGTTTATTTTCAACCTTCTTTATCAATAGGATTAGATCTATTACATGGCCAAACTGACTACACAAAATTGCTCATTTAAAAGACCCCCCAAAAAGAATGGAGAAAAATCAATTAAAATGTTAGCATTAAGACATTGATGTTAGAAAGTTTCTTTTAAAGGGAGGATATTGATCTGTTTTGGGACAAAAGCAAATGTATTTTCCCCAGGCCCACCCTATGTATTCTAAAGTTATCTGATTTATCTTTTTTTAATATTCTTTCCTTGGTCTGTTAACACAGCCTGTTCCTATAACTCATAAATAATACACAAAACTGTGTTGCAAATGTCTACTGAGACCAGGCACATGCTTTCTTGTATTAGCTTTATTCTTTTTGCTCTCGTTTGTGTAGCTGCCCCTCCCTAACAATAATAATAGATCTACAGCCGAAAATTGAGGATAGGAAAGATAATCTAAATTTCAGTAAAAGGCAGGTGGGCCATGCATTTTTATTATGCCTATGTCTGCATTGTACTGTCAGGTTAGGGTGTAATTTTATCACACACAGTTTTATCAAGCAGGACATTTTGTCTGCAGAGTTTAGGTGCATGGAAGTTAGTCACACTGCAGTGCCAAGGAAAAGTAAGCATCAGATGACTTTGATCTTGATTTGCATATTTAATATTCATATTGACATATTTAAAGCTCTGTACAGAACATACTGGAAGCTAAATGCCTAGTGAGAAGGGCCTTGACAGGAAACTAAATGATTTGCATCCGGGAACACACACTTTGGAGTACAGAGTGATTGTGAACAGCAGATAAGCATGCAGACCTGAGAGTCCATTTTCCTTTTAAACAGTTTGGACACCGACAACCAAGGTTAGATTTTTACACTGTTGGGGTCTGTCTTAAAGTACAGCATATGAGTGTCCCAGACAATGCACACTTAAAATTGACAGTTACACAGAATTTGGAGAGGGAGAGTAGTGATTGTGAAACTAGATTACAGAGGCCAGTCACATTCTAAAGCATTCACATTTGCTCAACATCTGGGATAGTTTAAAGCTTATAGAAAATGGGAATAGATGTTGACAAAAATAGAATAATATACATCAAGTTCAAAGATAATACAAACAAACCCATATAACCAGTGACATTTTATGTGAAGAGAGACCTTTAACGGGAATAGTCAAAAGCAAGTCTGCACAGTCTCTTTGGATGTCTAGACATTTGAGAGGAAGGAAACTAACCAAATGTTCCAAACCCCTCTCTCTTGCACTGATTCAGTCTGGCTGTAATGGCTCCATCTCTGTCTGAAACAGAACAACTCATGCTTCCTCCTCTACTTCCTCCACTGCGACATAAGTTTCAGAGTTGATCATTTGGGTCCAGGGAGTGATAGACAATATTTAAGCTGTGTATGAAAATCAGAAAGAGTCCTATGATCTTGAACCCTAGCTAAGTATTATTTTCATTTAGAGGTCTCCTGTCTTCCCCGAGCTATCAGCCCTCCGGTGCTGGAACCAAATATCAATAGTGGAGACAGATGGCTGACCTCCACCATCGAAGACTCACCGGCCTCATTACCGAGCACATCTGAGAGTAGGGGCTACTCTTGAGTATCTAAAACCTTTGTTGATGTCTCAGTAGGAATCAAAAACTAACTTTTAGCGAAAAGAAGATGCAGGGTATGCATGCCTTTCTCTCTCCTTACCAGATATTTGGATCATTGGTGATGAGTGATTGGTTAATGATGTAATTCTTGGGCTAGTTTGAAGCCATGTCTCTAGAATCATGAATTGAATTTGGGCCTTGAAAAAAAACTATTGACAATAAGCACACATTACCAAGGAAGCATAAGGATCTACTATAACATAAATGAATTGAAATAAAATAGGATGAAATATTAAAGTGATAGTTTTAAGTGCACCTGCCGTGAACAAGTATTCCAATAAACTTCCAGAACAGTGTCTACTGAGCAGAGAGAAAGGCCAAAAAATAAAAAGATTACCACAGTGAGTCAGACTATCTTATGTCCAGAATTATTATTATTATTATTGTGATGATTATTATTTGATCTCTGTCAATAAGGGACTTTTGTAAGATGGCTGTTACTTCCTAAAATCAACTCTGAAAGATTACGGGTGTGCCTCAAATACATAATTTTCTATAATCAAACACATACGATATTAGGTTCTTCAGTATTACTTCCTAGAGTTTCATGAGTTTATTATGCTCAATTGAATAAAATAATCAGTGTATACATACAGAGTAAAACCATTAAGAACAAATTCTGTTTACTAGTCTTGCCAACCTCTTGGACAATCTCTGGCGTAATAAAATCTTTGTCATCCTCCACCTGGGAAGCCAGGCTGCCTGGGCCAAAGCCTGGCTCTACCACTAGTAGTACTAGTAGTAGTAGTCATTGTCTAGTGCATGACTTCATTTTTCAGGATTCCCCAGATAAACAGAGTAAATAGGATGGATATGATGGTTGTGTGTGTGTGTGCATGTGTGTGTGTGTGTGTGTGTGTGTGTGTGTAAAGAGACTTATTTTTTTTGAGGGGGGGGGACATGAACATAGTCCCCCACTGCAACAAACTATTCAGTCAATTTTTCCACATTTGGAGAAATCCCAGGGGTCAGCACATCCAGAGTGCAATGGATAAGCTCGCTCTGGGAAAACCACCTTCATGATCATGTTATCTTCCCTGCCAGGCAAGTAGAAGATACTTATTTTAAAGTATTAGCTCACACGATTTTGGAGGATTGATAAATCCAAAATCTGATAAGAGAGCTGGCAGGTTGGAGACTCAAGAAAGAGTTGCAGTTCCAGTTCAAAGGCAGTCTGCTGGCAAGTCAGAAAGAGGTTATGTTGCTGATGATGTTTGAAGGTGGCCTTCTGGCAGGCTAGGACTTATGGAAGATCAGCTTTTGTTTCATTTAGGACTTCAACTATTTGAATGATGCCCACCCACATTATGGAGGGTGATCTGCTTTCTTTAAAGTCCACCAATATAAACGTAAATCACATCCAAACACACCCTCACAAAAACACTCAGAATAATGTTGAACCAAATATCTGGATATTGTGGTCCACCAAGTTGACACATTAAATAAATCAGCACAGTGACCTTAGGCAAGTTATCTATAAAATGGGGTTAATTGGAGTATGGACACTTACTCATAGGAAGATTGTGAAGATTAAATAGGTTCACTATTTTTTTCAAGTCTGTTCATTATTTTGTTGAGTTTATTTGAGTTACATCATTTAATGAAATTTATAGGTTTCAGGTATACAATTCTATAATACATCATCTGTATATTGCATAGTGTTTCACCATCCAGTCTAGTCTCCCTCTGTCACCATTTATCCCACGTTTACCCATTTTCCCACATGCTTTAAACAGTTCCTGGTACATAGTAAATGCTTTGTTACAGATCATTGGGATAGAAAGGGACTTTTGAGATATCAAGACCTCTCTGAGATCCAGAGAAGTGAGATGACTTGCTCAGAATTGTAGCGTGAGCTGGTATCAGAGATAAGAATTCTAATGTCCTAAATGCCAGTCCAGTGGCTTTTGTGGAAAGCTCTGCTGCTGCTTCCCTTGCCTGGGTAGGTGCAACAGCAGCATATCAGAGGAAGATATTATTACCCAAATTTAGAATACCTTCATTTTTGAGATGTTTCAAAATAAGTACTTGGTAGTCAGTACTGCAGAAATATATGTTTGAATATTTATATCTGTATATTATTGAAAAACTACCTCTCTTGTCCTCTGATAATTCCTTGAACCCTAGGTCCCTTTATACTTCTGCTCTCCCACATGGGCCTTTGGATTTCCTTGAGACAACGCTCACAGTAACACCTGCTGTTTCTACAGAATCCACCATCTCAGGTTCAGCGAGAGTCAAGGTACAGCTAATTGATGACTTGAGTAATTGGAGTTTTTTTATTTTTTCCTTTTTGAAAGATTATATTTCCCTTCTTTCTAAGCCTGCTAATAAGGGTTTTCTCTGTGGAACTTTGTCTTCCTTCCCATCTAAAAGGTTATTCTATCTGAGACTCTAGACCAGTGATGGCAAACCTATGACACGTGTGTCAGAGGTGACACGCGAACTCATTTTTTTGGCTGATTTTTCTTTGTTAAATGGCATTTAAATGTATAAAATAAATATCAAAAATATAAATCTTTGTTTTACTGTGGTTGCAAATATCAAAAAATTTCTATATGTGACACGGCACCAGAGTTAAGTTAGGGTTTTTCAAAATGCTGACACGCCGAGCTCAAAAGGTTCGCCATCACTGCTCTAGACCAATATTTCTCAGAGTGAGTTCTGTCAAAATCACATGGAATATATCATTACCCAGAGAGCTTAATTAGATGTATAAATAACTGGTCAACACTACAGCACCACCGAATGTGAATGTTTAGGGGTGGTTTTCAGGAAAATGCACTCTTTTAAGTTTATCATCTTGATTCTTATGCCATAAAAGCTTGAGAAGTGCTGCTCTAGGTAACCATGACCTTGCTCATAAACACTGCATCATGAAATTTTTAAAGCTGTAATGATGTCCTTTAAAGTTGCTGGGTTGATCCACCTCTACTTGTTTAATTACATTGCATTATACATTCCATCTAGCTGAAAACAGTTTGGCTCTTCTGCATTAATGAAGTGTAGCTGTGTTTACAGAGTATTTCTTGTCTGAGCTGCTGGGTTAGTGATTATTGTTAGCTCTGCCTCATAGAAGCTCTGGGAAAGGTATCGCCAACTTTTAATGCTGACTATTAACATTCATGGTTTATTACATTTGGTGCCACATTTTAAATGGCCTAGTATAAAAGTTTCTATTTTCAAAACACATTTAAGCTCAACTATTTTCTCATCCTTAGGAAAAGATTTAGTAAATATCTATTTTTGAATAAATGATTTGTGATTATATAAACTTACATCATTATATCAAGGAAAAAAATCATTGCATCCTAAGGTGAAAATACACAGAAACTACTGGATTTGGTTCTTGACTCCTACCTGACCAATTATTACTGACAATACTAAGATTAAGAACAAGTTTAACATTTAGTAAATAGTACATTGCAGGGGGAATACTTAATACATTTATGTGTTATTTTATTTAATCTTCCAACAACTTTGTAAACTAGATTATTTTATATATCTCCATCTTTTGGAGAAGAAACTGGAGCCTAGATAGGCCACTTCAGTCTCTTTGTGTAAACTACAAATTTCAAGATGAGAGCACCTAATTGGGTGAGTGTGGGTCACACGAACACTATTGATCAAATTATCTGGGCCAAATGGATAGGATGGGTTTGTTTGATATTTGTTCATTCCAGGAAATGATTTTCATCATTTATGCAGAGATTATACAGCCTTTGTAAGAAACTGAGAATGAATCTCCAATGGAAAGTAGAGATATGGCTTGACCTAAAGAAATCAGTTTTATATTTTGAGCTACTTTCTCCCATCTAATTCTGTGTCTTTTGATGCTATTTTGTTCTCTTTCTCTCTCTGCCCTCATGTCACCCTCCTCTCTAGTCTTTTCTGGTCTCCCTGGTTCTTTTCCCTCCTTTATTCACGAAATTTCTTATTTGACATGCTGCAGGAAGGTTTGCAAGGTGGCAGCAAAGTGAATCTAATCAAGTAATTCCTACTTAAACTTTAAATAAATACATTGTCATTATTTACTGAGTGATCATTAAGTGCCAAACATAGTGCTAAGTCCTTCACATATAGTGTTTTATTTACTCCTCACGATAGACTCACAGAATAGGCATGGCTAGCTTGTTTTTTCATCTGAGAAAATCAAGGTGCTGGGTAGTTAAGTAGCTTGTTCAAGTTCACACAACTAGTACATGTGAAAGCTGGGATTCAAATTCAACCTTCAGAGCCTGCACCATTGTTGCTCTGGTGACTGTGGTCATGACATGTTACTCAAGGGTATGCTGCTGCTGGCTCACACCGACTCTCAAGAAACACACGTTACATTTTCAGGAATTTTGAGGACTGTTTAATAAATACAGTCATTGTGAAATTGTAAATTATAAAAAGTTACAATTAAATTAAACAAAGGTCATAAATGCTCTAATCACTTTCTAATTATTCTGCTATGTTTTACCATTATATAGCACTTTAGTTTATTACATGTATTATTGGGCATGATGGAAACACTATATAATGGTGCACTACTGTACATTTTCTCCCAATTCTGTCTGTGAAGGTCATGATGGTGGCTTGAAATCAGACATTGTAAGAATCTTTACACCACAGACTTTGGTGAAAAGCCCCATCTAAAAACATTCACTTTTTTTTTAAGTGAATAAACACGTGGCTATGTAGCCCACACAAAATCCATCTGAAGGCTGAATTTGGCCTATGGGCTTTCTTTTTTTGACCATTGCTTTAAAGAAATGTATCAGTAATAGATGAATCTTAAGCTTTCCTGTCAGACCAGTCTTTGAGAGTGCACATCTGACACATGCACACATCTGGTCAGTGAGGATTGCCATCAGAAATCATCAATAGTTTGTTGTCCAGACAAACAGGAAAGAATCAGATGAGCCTTAGCCAAAGGTTGCCTGTGGCCTACCTGAGGGATTTTTGAGTCCTGGCTGACGTTTTCCATCCTGCACATCCAGGTATTTGCACTGGCCGATGTGGAGCCACCACAGTCTCTGCAAAAAGCTGTTTTGGCTCCTTGACCGAAGCACCGGAGGGCAGAGAATAGCTGACCGAAGATGGAGTTAAAGCACAGTGGCACTTTTTATGCAGACAGCCTTTGCATCTGTTTTAGACTTTGTTTATTCATTAGTTCTTCTTTCTAGGTCAATGGGAAGCGAAACAGAAGAGGGTCTTGCAGCTGGAGGAGAGAAATATGTGATGGGTGTGTGGGTGGTCATTTCATGTTGCTTTGTGGGCTGAAACGATGCTGGTTTCTTATGTTGTCTGTGGAAGTAGCAATTATCCTTCTCTCTTTGACTGAAGTAGTTATTTTTGGTAAAAGCTATTAAGTCTTTTGACTAAGAACATTTCGGGCACCCTGTGGTTGGTTAGCTATGTTTAGATCACTTGCTCTGCGACCATGGTCAGATCTCCCAGCCTTTCCATTTCTCTTTTGTTAAGCTGGGAATGATAGAGTGACATATCAATAGCTAGGATAATGGAAACAATTTTTTTTAAATGTTTGAACTTCTAGAATATTATTTTAATTGCTCAATGTAAATTCTTATATTCTTTATTTATTTAACAATCAACCCAATTATTGCCAATTTGTTTTGTGCTCTGGACACTGCATCATATCTATAATGTTTCCAAAATTGTAGTGCAGGAACCATACCCTTAGTTTTCAAAACGTTTTTATGTTCTGATTATCTGTCCCAGTTCAAGTTCTGGTATATTGTATGAAGTTGTGAATCTTTGAAGTGTTTCCCTTCTATGGATTTCTAAAGTCTCTTCATTTCCCTTTACCATATGAGTTTAATCAGCAAATAGAATTTATTGAATATCTTATGTATTTTCATTATAATATCCTATGAAAAGGATAATCGTGGAAAGATAATCATCCCCCTGAAAGCTGTGTATAGTCAGAGTCAAGTAAGAAAATAGGCTATAAGTATAAATGAGAAGAATTTCTCTTCTCCATCCCCTTAACCAACCCTCTGGAATAACTTTAGCTCTCCATTCACGCAGTAAAATACATTGTCATAGCATACTGCCTGTCCACAGTTAGCTGGTTACCTCTAGGACACCTGGAGTGAAACCCAAGTGTGTTTATTCCAAATATGTCTGTGTTGGTTTTGAAATAGTCGGAAAGTTAACTTAAAAATGATTGGTGTAATTTTATTATTGTAAAAGAACAAAACAACATTCTCAGATAGATAGCAAACACACAAATGGTAGGAGAATGCAAAATTCAGGACACGAGAAGTAAAATCTATGTGGAAGAGTAAAGAGAGGAGGGAAAAGTCTGAGTAAAAAGTGTCAGAAAGTTCTTGGAGGAGCTAAGAGATCTGATTTTAGGTAGCAGGCAATATTGAAGTACTGACTAATTTTGATCAGGACAGTGAAATTAAAAGAGAAATATTTTAAAGATATTTTTCTAATAATATACACAGGATGAGATGAATCTTGTCTGGCAAATATATTTTTTCTTAAATGTAGATTCAGATGACTGGTATTGTTTGCCTGGAGCACTGTGATAGGGGATTTGAGGCTGAGGCCAGCCTCAATGAGAAGAGTGTTGTTTTCTATTAGTGATGCCTGACATAGGCAAAGTGGTTGCAACAGCTATGCCTTATATTTGTTGGCTCTGGGTTAGATTTTGGGTAAAACAGTGGAAGTATATGCCACTGAAATAGCATGACAGATTATAAAGAATGTTATGAGAGACATT
This sequence comes from Myotis brandtii, assembly GCF_000412655.1. NCBI lineage: Eukaryota > Metazoa > Chordata > Mammalia > Chiroptera > Vespertilionidae > Myotis > Myotis brandtii. The sequence goes on along the minus strand of NW_005354385.1, from coordinate 5,029,718 downwards.
TTGAAAATAAATACTAATTTGGTTCTATGGATAAGGCTATCTTATAAGTGGAATTATTAATTTTGTCTTTCGACTCAAGCAAAGATGCTTTGTCTTATTATTGACATAAGGGAATTATTAGAATATAGTCATAAAGAACACAGGATTTAGAGTAAGACAGAATTGTGTTCAAAATATAGACCTGCCGCCCTAGCTGGTTTGGCTCAGTGGATAGAGTGTTGGCCTGCAGACTGACAGGTCCCTGGTTTGATTCCAGTCAAGGGCACATGCCTGGGTTGTGGGCTTGATTCCCAGTAGGGGGCATCGTGCAGGAGGCAGCCAATCAATAATTCTTTCTCATCATTGATGTTTCTATCTCTCCATCTTCCTTCCTCTCTGAAATCAATAAAAATATATTTTAAAATATATATCTGCCATTTGCTAGCTAAATAATTTGAGATAAATTTTCTGAACTCCTTGCTATTAGCTGCTCAAAGAAATCCAAAATATTAAAATTACCACAAGTGGTTAAAGCAGTAGCATACTACCTATCACAAGGCAAGCACCCAGTGTAAAAAACATGCCTCTGATTCATCTTCATAGAAAAGAAACAGCACGTGGCCAGGCAGTTACTGAATTTCCCCAGAGCAAACGGGATGTGGGGGATGGGGAGAGGGTATGAGAGCTGTGCACATGGCTGATAGCACATTTTCCAGGAAGTTCCTCTAACAAAGGGTGGCGGAGGCAGCTAGAAAGGTTTCAGCTCAACATTTTAATGACCCAATGGGAGACAGCAAGACCTGAGTGATGTGTGAGGAAACAGGTGACCTCATAGGACTCAGTCAATGAGGAACCAGAGGAGGGACTAAATAAATAGGCTATGTTTCCAGCCCCACAAGTGTTCCTGTACAATGCACACCTGCTCTCGAGAATATTATTAAAAGTCTCATTTTCACCATACTTCTGTTTCCCAGTCCATCATTTGAAATTCAGACAGATGAGCTATTTCTCACACCCAGGAAATGATATTCCTTATGTTTAGAGCATGACCAATGAAAATATGGCTTCAAAGATATTTTACTAATTTTTGTTTCATTAAGTACTGCCTTAAAAAAAAACAAAACATAAAATTATTCTTCTAATAGTCGGGATTTTCTAGCTGCATAGGCCCAAATGAAAGTGAATTGACTCTAGATTTAAAAGAAAAATAAAATCCATATTCCCATGCCTTTGGAAAAGAGACACTAACATGTGTTTTTCCATGAGAAACTAGAAATTATAACCCCCCCACACACACTGTCTGGACCACTATTTGCTCACCATTTATGGAAATAATCAAAGGTTTTGCAAATGAGGGATTATCGTGGCTATGAAGCCATGACCTGAACAGCAGGATACTGGTACGCTTATATATAGACATTGCAATATATTTCCCTTCCTATCTCTGCCCAGTGGGCAGTGATTTCTTGGCAGTGCACATGAAAATACTGGGCATCCATTCACAGGATTTCCCAATTTGTTTGTGAGAAGTTGTGATGTTCATTTGCAATTAGGTTTTGGCAAACTCTTTGCAGAGAATTTCTTTATAAATAAGTACAGAGCTCTTCATTTGGCAGAACTCTTTAATGTGCAGGTTTGTATTTCCTGTCTTTTAGTTCCTTAAAAAAAATAATGTTGTAGTAACACACATACCCATTCATTAAGCACTTTGAAGTAGCAATCTGTGATATTTCCAAACAAAACACTGTTTTACCAACATGGATGATTGTCTCAAACAGAATTTCCTTTCTGTGGAATTCTACCAGCTGACATTTGAGACTGAAATCCCCAAAAGTAGACTTTGGCTAGCTATGCAGTGTGTTACTTGTGGCAAAGAAAGATGTGGGTCCATTTTAATCCAAGAGAAATATCATGATTCATCATCTCATTAAATTCAGATATCTATACACTGCCTTGAGAGACCCATTCAAGATATGAATATTCTAGAAGTGATTTCATTTCTTTTCAAAGCCTATTCCTTCCCTACAAACTTTTCCTCTGAGTCCAGTTGGAAATGGTGTATTTTTGGTTGCAATGGAAAAGTAATAAAGTTGTGATACATTAAATGTATTACCTACAGCAATGACTTAAATCATTATGACCATTACATCTGGTACTGTGTTAATTCAAACACAGCTAATTCTAAGTGTGAATGTGCTTTAAAAACAACATAAGGAAGTCTGACATGTGAAATGCTGTAGCATGGAATTAAACATCAGTTAACTGGCTTAAAGAAGGTGGCCTTGGGGTGAAAATTTGAGAAACTTCCTTTACAATGTGAGTGGAAGGAAATGCCAACAGCAGATGTCCCATCCTAAATCCTTTGCCCCCAGCTTTTCAAAGGGCACAGAAATTGCACCCAGCAAAGATGCCCTGTCAAAATGATTTAAAAGGAGGCAAAAATGTTGCTAGAGGGGAATTCATACTCCAGATCAAAAAAACAATTTTAAGTGGGCTTCTCTGGTGGCCTATGTTGAGACATATCACAGCCCCAGACTGCTGTTTTTCCAAGAGGTTAAATTTCAAAAGGAGAAAACAACAGCAAACAGGCTGCCAATTTACTCAACAATCTCACTACTGGCTGGAGATCTGTTCAAAGTAAAACCGCTGATTTACAAATTCCTGCATCTAACATACTCTTATTAACACTTTGCAGGAACCTTCCTAGAGTTTTCATGTCACAGTTATGACTCCTGGGTAGGCATGGCCCTCTTCAAACACATTGGTCCTCAGGACAACTCCTTCCTCTGTAATTAAGCCCCACTGGGGGAAGCCACTGGCAACTCAACCTTTAATTCCTGGAGCAACCCCTGGTGCCAAAGGACACAAACCAGAGTTAATATCCCATGCATTTCTGTATGGTGTAGGTTGGAGAGGAATGTTTACAGCATACTTCCAAAATAATGGTAGCAGACAGAATATTACATTTCCTTTTTTTATAATGAGATTTATCTATCTATCTATCTATCTATCTATCTATCTATACATACACACACACACACACACACACACACACACACACACACACATATATATTTAAGTATATTTTATTGATTTTTTTACAGAGAGGAAGGGAGAGGGTTAGAGAGTTAGAAACATCGATCAGCTGCCTCCTGCACACTCCCCACCGGGAACGTGCCCGCAACCAAGGCACATGCCCCCGACCGGAATCGAACCTGGGACCCTTGAGTCCTCAGGCCAATGCTCTATCCACTGAGCAAAACCGGTTAGGGCTACATTTCCTTTTTATTAGGCACTAAGAGTTGTCTGGGGAAGGTGAGTTGACTAGGTCATGGTTCAGTTTCTCTAAGATCTTTTCCACCAGTAGAAAACTGATATCTGGTAGTGAAAATAATAGAGAAACCACTTCAGAATGTTGGACATAAGGGTTGGGGAAGAGTTATTGATCAGGACTCCTAGAAAGGTGTGTCTGGAGAGGAAGGAGGCACACAGAAATAGAGGGAAGTGATTGTCAAATAGCCAGTAATTCTAAACATTTAGAGAGGTGTAGCCGGCTTTGAATATCCATTATAACCCAGGCAATTGTTCCTCAGAGAAAGTAAAAATTTCTCCAGCTTATTCAACTGTAGGCTGGGTCCAAGGATCCAGTTATAAAGTAGGTCTGGTGAAAATTTGAGGACTGGATATATGAAACTGTTACATGTATTTTTAAGAGAAGAAACAATAATCCTGAAATGTATACTCTCTAACTGAAAAAGTATTTATGTTGTCATATAAAAAATATGTACACAAACACCTAGAAAAGCATAAGATGCCTGGCTGGTGTGATTCAGTGATTGAGCACTGACCTATGAACCAGGAGGTCACAGCTCAATCCCCAGTCAAGGCACATGCCTGGGTTGCAGGCTCGGACCCCGGTAGGGAGCAGCTGATCAATGATTCTCTCTCATCATTATTGTTTCTATCTCTCTCTCTATCTCCCTTCCTTTCTAAAATTAATAAAAATATATTTTTAAAAAGAAAAGCATAATACATTGCAATATAAGATGGAAGACTATTAATTGTACTTTATGCATTTGTTTTATATATTTATATGTTAATTCATCTATCTATCTATCTACCTACCTATCTACATAGTTATTCTTGGAAAAGAAAATAATATATTAGGGAAAATAATATTGCTAATTGTAACTATAGTCTGAAGTTTCTATGACATCATGGTTTCTAATCTCTGTTATTCATTCAGAGTAAAGACATATCTAATGATAGAGCACAAGTTGACACCTCTGTACTATTTCATATCCAACTTTTTAAAGTAGTATAGTGATTACTATCATCCTCTGCTGGGTACTGAGAAGCGATAGAAAGCAAGTGCATTCAATTGATTAAAGACTAATTTCCTAGCCCCAAAGTTGGAATGAAAATATGTAGATAGATAGATAGACAGATAGATGATAGATATAGAGATGGGGATATCTTTATAGAAAACAAACTCACATAGTATGAATAAAACAAAAAAAACTTAATACCACTTTTCATGTCCCCCAAAGCAAGTGTGAAAGAGGGGGGGGGATTAATAACTAAATAAGAATAAAGACTCGCCCTAACCGGTTTGGCTCAGTGGATAGAGCGTAGGCCTGCGGACTGAAAGGTCCCAGGTTCAATTCCGGTCAAGGGCATGTACCTTGGTTGCGGGCACATCCCCAGTGTGCAGGAGGCAGCTGATCGATGTTTCTCTCTCATCGATGTTTCTAACTCTCTATCCCTCTCCCTTCCTCTCTGTAAAAAATCAATAAAGTATATTTTTTTTAAAAAAAGAAAAAAGAATAAAGACTCTAGCTTCTTACCTTCCTAGGTAAAGTATATATAGCATATGTTAAAAGGGATGTAATATTTAAACTCATTTTGGATCATCCTGTTTACACTTAAGGCTGACAAGCTTCAACTACTTTAGCATATAATTGGTGATCTAAGGTACAAAGCATGTTACAAGGAACCAAGTGGAAAGGGAGAAGTATTTTTATTGATTTTAGAGAGAGGAAGGGAGAGAGACAGAGAGATAAAAGCATCCATGAGAAAGAAACATCAGTCAGCTGCCTCCTGCACACTCCCCACTGGGGATTGAGCCTGAAACCCAGGCATGTGCCCCAACTAGGAATCAAACCCGTGACCTCCTGGTTCGTGGGTCGATGCTCAACCATGAAGCATCACTGAGGAGGCTGCAATGAAATAATTTCTAACCAAGATAACTCCAGTAGGCAAAAAATTAGAACTATTAAAGCACGCGTTTACGAGGTACCTTGACTCTTTGGCTTACAGATGCCTGAAATTCTATATGAGGTTTTTGCTATTTTAATGTCATTTTTAATTTCATGGCATTTGTTTTATTTCCACTCTTTCAAATATAATATTTCTGAGAATAATAATAACTGCTGAGGGTCCATAAGTCATCTATGCACTCAGGTTATATCAGAATATTCCCTATGAATGGGTTTTGAGACAGAAAAAGGGGTCTGGTATGAGACAGGGTATGTGTGTTTGTGAATGTGTGTCTGTGTGTGTGTGTTTATGTTAAATCTGTACTTGCTGCCAACTTCCTCCAGCATTGCTCTTCTTGCTGCTCCAAACCTCATTGATGGAGAAGATGATAATTCAGAGAACCTCTTTTTAGTATGCTCTACCTGGCAAGATTGGGGTAGGCCTTTCATATACATTAAGACAGGAATTTCTCACAATAACCCTATGATGCTGAAATTGTTACCAGCATTCTACAGATGAACATTTCAGAATTAGAGAGGTAAAGAAAGTAACTCTGAAAGTACTAAGATTAGAACCAATTCTGTCTGTCTGATTCAATGACTGTGTTTTTAGCCATGGATCTGACAAAAGAAAACAGTGGCTAGAGTTGTTGATATGGCTAAAAAAATAAAAGTTGTGAATTCATATGACAACATGTATACAATTTAACTATTTGCCTAAGTCTGTCTTTGTTAGAAAATTGATTACTTTTTAACATTTATAACCTATAACAATATGACCTACATTAACTGTGAAAAGCCCATCTTATTATTTATGTATATATAATATATGTTAAAAATGAATGTAATATTTAGACTCAATTTAGACCATCCTGCTTACATTTAAGACTGACAGGCTTCAACTACTTTAGGTAATATCACATTTACCTAAATCCATTATCCTCTAGTTCAGGTTCCCAATAACTCTGTGAATAGTCTTGAAAAGATGCAGGGTTGAAGAATTTTTGCTCATGAGCATGCGCACACTGATAGTGTGTAGATAAGTACTGAAATGAATGAGAGGAATTTAATCAAAAGGTACTTAGGAAGGATAAAATGTATTCAAAATGTTAAGTGTATGTGATTCGTGATTTTTAAAAAAATCAACATAACTTTAACTGGGAGGTACTATCCCTTTAAGCAAGTTGTTATTTCTTTGACTAGGGAGTACCCATTAATGGTGAAAAACAGTTGAATACACCAAGCTCTATATAGTGGTACATTTCTCTCATGTTACAATTTGAAAATTCATCCTCCCTCTTATGTGTAGAATTATATACTCTTTTAACTTATTTCTCCTAACATATTGATTAAAAATAAGCTGGTTCATGTTTGATAAATACACTGTGAAGTGTCAATTTAATGCATGAAATCCTTTTAAGAATGAAAATAAAATGACTTTCCTCCAAAAAATGCCCAGTAGAAAGAAAAACTTCATTAAGTCAAGTTCTGTATATTAATAAGTGCGATTGTTAACTTACAAACTACATTATAAAATGCTAGAGGCCCGCTGCACAAATTCGTGCATGGGTGGGGTCCCTAGGCTTGGCCGGTGATCAGGGCCGATCAGGGCCAGGCCGATTGGGGCCTGCCGGCCAGTGGGGAGGGACAGGGCACAGGAGGTTGGCCATTGGCCCCGAGGAGGGAGCTGTCCTTCAGACCCCCTGGGAAAGAGGCCGTGTCCACTGCCACCCACCCCCAGTTCCCCATCCCAGCCCAAGGCCAAAGGTTGGGAGAGGAGACTATGGTCACTGGGCCAGGCGCAGAAGGAATGGACGCTGGACACCAACCCCGCCGGCTCACCATAGGAGGTTGGCTGTGGGAGCTCACTGACCACCAGGGAGCAGCTCCTGCATTGAGCATCTGCCCCCTGGTGGTCAGTGTGCATCATAGTGACTGGTCGACCGGTCATTCTGGTTGTTCGGTTGTAATGGTTGCTTAGGCTTTTATATGTATAGATGAACATTTAGAGAAGATTTTCCCAAACTCTAAGACGTGAGTGAATGAATGAATGAACATTTTGTAATTCTTTTGACAGTTCCACACCTATGCATCTTCTTCCATGACCCATTTGGTCAGAGAATAATTTATACTTTAAGAATAAGACATGATCAGGTGGTCTGGGCTAGATTGTGGTCTCCTTGTCACTTTCTTTGTTGCTCCTGAGATTCCAGCTTGTAAATAGAAAAGAATCACTGCCTGGTAGTTCTCATTATTTGAGTCTATACCCACTTATGAGGAAATGGCAAATTTTCAATTGTTCACTTTGTGTTCAAAGTATAGATTTTCTGACTGGATAATTTACAGCAAAAGCAGATTGCTGACATGAGTAGACTAGTTAAATGTTTTGTATTAGCCCACTGAACTAGAGAATTGCCCACCATAATAGGAAGCTCTGGCTCACAACTTCTGGCAACTTGCCTATGAAAATTGGAATTGACACCACCAATATAGTTGGAAAGGATTTTTAAAATAATTATATGCAAACATTCATTTTGAAGACATGATTGTTCACCTTAAAAATAGAGATTACTCTTCTTTGATTTCTTAAATAGTGCTATTGAGCAGTGTATGCTATAAAATCTCCTTATCTACAGGTTTCAAGGAATACTACCAATAAAATGTATTTGTGTTATCTTCAAGTGATATAGAGACACTAAGAGGGTTTGGCTCCAACCCCATCTTAAAGCTCTGAGGAACTTTGGGTGTGAGAGAAGAAATAATACTTTAAGGTAACAAAAAATAAATAAACCCAAACTGCAAAGTAAAACTGGGTAATCAGTGCACCTTACACATTTATACAGATTATTCCTGCCATATGATTCAAAAAAGGAATGGGTCCAGGAAATGCCCTCCTTTATAGATTTTGGGTTGGTTTACCATAGACTATGACATGTTAGCAATCACCACCTAGATTATTTATCCTTCTTGAATCCAAGCCCAAGAGAATAAAGGGTGCCTGGCCGGTATGGCTCAGTGGTTGAGTGTCAACCCATGAACCCAGGAGGTCATGGTTCCATTCCTGGTCAGGGCACATGCAAGAATTGCAGGCTCTATCCCCAGTGGGGGATGCATAGGAGGCAGACGATTGATGATTCTCATTATTGATGTTTCTATCTCTCTCCCTCTCCCTTCCTCTTTCTGAAATTAATTAAAAACAAACACTAAAAAAAGAGTAAAGAGTGAGAGAGTGCTGCTCAGAATTCCCCATTCCACCTTGGTAAACTCTACTTCTATGTTTCCATTTTCCTGACTGAGAATGGTCCCTCTCTGGTGTTGGAAACTGCACCCCCCCGCCACCTCACACACAGAACCTCGGTCTTTTAAAATTTAGCAGACTTGCCTTCAGACAGCACCACCCCAATACTCACATGGAGATATGAGAACACAGAGACCATCCTAGCTTTGCTTTCTGTAACCCACAGGAATGCAACAAAATTGGAGCAACTCAGAATCACCTATTGTGCTGATTATTTGTGTGTATGTGTGTTTACAAGAAGTTTGTTATGCAATATCAAGATATATAAAAATTCAATGCTATGAAAGACACCCGTGGAAGGAATTTTATCGATTCATTGAAGGTCCTTTAGACTCTTCCCCAACCGTACCAATTTACTTCCTGCAAAGAATCACCATTTTGAATTTGGTGTTTATCATTGCCATGCATTTATTTCTTCCTTAGCCCACTTTTTACACTGGCTAAAAGTTCTCCCTCAAAGAGGACATACAAATGGCCATGAGACATATGAAAAACTGCTCAGTGTCACTAATTATCAGAGAGGTGCAAATTAAAACAACAATGAGGTGCCACCTCACACCAGCCAGAATGGCTATCATCAATAAATCAACAAACAACAAATGCTGGTGAGGATGTGGAGAAAAAGAAGCCTGATACACTGTTGGTGGGAATGCAGACTGGTACAATCACTATGAAAAACAATGTGGAGTTTCCTCAAAAAATTAAAAATGATACTGCCATTTGACCCAGTGATCTCCCTTCTGGAAATATATCCTAAGAAACCTGAAACACCAATCAGAAAGCATATATGCACCCCTATGTTCATAGCAGCATCATTTGCAATAGCAAAGATATAAAAACAGCCCAAGTGTTCATCAGTAGATGAACAGATTAAAAGATGGTGGTACATATACACAAAGAAATACTGTGCAGTTGTAAAAAAGAAGGCTTTCTTACCCTTTGAGACAGCATGGAGGGTTCTGGAAAGTATTACGCTAAGCAAAATAAGCCAGGGAGAGAGAGACTAGTATCACATGATCTCATTTATATGTGGAATCTAATGAACAAAATAAACTGACAAACAAAATAGAACCAGAGACATTGAAGCATGCAACAGACTGAGGTATTTCAGAGGGAAGAGGGGAAGAGATTAACCAAAGAATTTATATGCAAATATGCACAACCCATGGACACAGACAATAGTGTGGTGAAGGCCTGGGAGGAATGGGTGTGGGGTGAAGGGGGTTAATGGGAAAAACAGGGGGACATTTGTAATACTTTCAACAATAAAGATAAATAAAATAAATAAATAAAAGTTCTAACATTTTTATCTTAGTATGATTAATTTTATTTTATAATAAACTAAAAAGATACATTTGCTTAAACATAAAATGAAAAGATATTTCTATTGAAAATAACACTATAGGAGCTTCAATAACATGGTAAAAAATAAATTTGAAAACAATCTTACTTTGGAGACTATTCTATGCTAAACATACCTCCCCTTATACCACATCACTTATTCTTTTGATTAAATCTGCAATTTTAGTTACTGTTGAATGCCAGAATCACACAGATTTTTTTTAAAAAGGAAAATAGCAAATAAAAGTCTTACTGCTGAAATGAGCTGACCAATATAAAAGAGAAAAATTGAAGAATCTAGATTTAAAGGAACTAAAACATATTTAGAAAAAATAAATTTTAAAATAAAAAGTTTCTTTAGTAAAAGATCCTATATAATAAAAGAGTAATATGCAAATCAACCAAACAGTGGAATGACTGAACGAATAACCGGTCACTATGACGTGCACTGACCACCAGGGGGCAGACGCTCAATGCAGGAGCTGCCCCCAGATCGCAGGCCTCAGGCCAGCCAAGGCGGGTGCCAGTGGGAGTCCTCTGATCGCCCCGCCAGTCGCCCCACAGAGGGAGGTGACCGGTGTCAATGGTGGGGTACGGGGCCAGCTGGCAAGTGGGTGGCACCAGACTGGCCAGGGAGAGTGCCAGAGGGATCCCCAATCACCCTACCTGTGGCTGGCCAGCAGTGGCCCCCGTTCTCCCCACCAGTTGCCCTGCAGAGGGAGGCAACCGGTGGTGGCGGCAAGGGGCAGGGCTGGCGAGCAGTCGGTGCCAGGCAGGCCAAGGCTGGTGTCAGCAGGGGCCCCCAATCACCCCGCTGGTCACCCCACAAATCGGCCCTGATCGCCAGTCAGGCCTAGGGACCCTACCTGTGCACGAATTTCATGCACCGGACCTCTAGTATAAATAGAAAACAAGAAATTAGGGCCAAACTCTAACTGGTTTAAGGGACATTTATGGTGACCATTAGCATATTTAAACTGTAACAAAGATTATTAGAACTCTGCAGTTTATTTCCACAGTACTTTTCCAGAAGTTTTTATAAAAATAGAAATGAAACAAAAGAAAATTTAAAATATGTGTTGGCAATGCACTTTGGAACTTCTGAAGACAATTTCTTTCCAACATTCATTTACCTTTTCTCATGAAACTTTCATAGAACAGATTGAGTTATTGAAATCATTTATCATTTTCCCCCTTTGGAAAAGTGATTCTATTTTAGAAGTGTTGTGAATTTCCACTCACTAGAGCTAAAAATCATTATTTCCAAGCTGGGTTGTCCCTTTTAATAAAAACTATAGATGATCCAAGTGTTTATGAGAATACACCTATTTTAGACATTTCATCCTACAAAATTACAAAACAAATTAGACAAAAAACAAATGTTTGCATACCAAAAAAGAATTCACTTAAAAGGAGAAAGTTCTCTAAAATATTTGAAAATTATTTTTAATTGAGTTAAATTTAATAAAGTATTGTTCATATGTTCCTAAACTTGAATTTTAAGAACAATCTTTTTTTTTTATAAACAGTCTGAATATATTTAAATATGTATTCTGGATTTAAGGTACCATTCAAGACCTGTAAATGCTCCTAAGTTTTATTGTTGTGTTTGTATTTACTATTGTTTTAGGCACATTTATAAAAGGATCATAATGCTCTAAGATTATTGTTTAACTGTCTAAGAAAATGGACTTTTAGTGCTAAAGTAACAAGTAATACTGACAGGCACTGTGCCCGTAGAGAGGGAAGACTTAAGGACTTGCTCCAATATTCATACAAAATGATGGATTTCAAAAATGATGCAGGTCTTACCAGCCATTGCTTATTTATAAAAATAAATTATTTTTTTACCTAATTTAGAAGAATGGCTTGCCCTTAGAGAAATAAAAAGGTCACCAGCATGCATGTTTTATTCTACAAGGTTCTCTTTTGGAAAATTTGTTCAGATAAAATCAAGGATAAGATCCTTGCCTTTTCAGGAATAGCTCTTTCATTGAGGAGGAGGGTGGTAGGCACATGTAATACTTTTTAAGAAAGAATTAACTTGATTTAGCAAACCTTGAAGAAGCTAACCTAAACAGTTGGCATTGAGGATTTGAATTCCTGGAATTTTTCTTTCCAAATTTCAGCTTTTCAAAGATATCTGAAATATGTATTCCAATAGGAAATAAGGGTGCCATCACAGAATATAATATAGGGGGGAAATGAGTGCAAATAAAAGAAAAGCAATTCATCCTAGAATATTTCCTGGGGTATCTGAAGTTCTAAAGCTGACTTCTAGAAAATATACCTGTAGATAAGAATCTAAAACACATGCAGTGGGCAGAAGTCTAAGATGGCCCTCACGATTCACGTACCCTTGTCTACATATCCAGCAGTCCTGTTTTATCCCCTCCTGTGGAGTGTGGAGAGGATCTGTAACTAAGACAGAATGTAGCTCCTCTGATTCATTTACTTTAAGTGACAAGGTGAAGGGATTAAGCCAATGTAATTAAGGCCCTGAATCAGTTGATCTTAATTTAAAGAAAGGGAGATTATCCTGAATGTGTTTGACTTATTCAGATGAGTCTATTAAAAAAGTCAGGAAGTCAGAAATGTTCTCGCCAACTAGCCTTGAAGAAGCAGGCAGCCGTGAGTTCTACAGCTGCAAGAAAGTGGATTCTGACAACAATCACAGGAGCTTGACAGAGGACCTTGAGCTTCAGATAAAATCGAAGCCCTGGCAACACAATGATTATAACCTTGGGAGGCCCCGAGCAGAGAACCCACCAAGGCCATGCCAGACTCCAGACCCATGGTGATTGTGAGAACATAAAAAGGTGTTGTTTCAAGTTGACAAACTTGTAGTAATTTGTCACATAGTACCAGCAAGCGAATGCAGCAGGAGTCATGTAAAATAAAGCAATTTCATAGAAATTTTCAATCAGTACAGGTAATTTGGAAATACTGATCTTGCTTACTCAAAGGGCTACAGTAAGTTGAGAAGTGGCCTGACCACATAGTAACTAATCTCTAGTCATATCATTTAGACTGGAATAAAAGCAAATCATGACTTTTAGTTTTTAAAAGTATTTAAACTATTCAAATAATAGTGTCAACATGTTATGGTATAAACGTGATGGAATTTGGCTTAAATTTTCCAGATGATCACTTTTATTTTGTTTTCTTTAAATACATTTAATTTATTTTATTAGAATAATATGTATACACTAGAGGCCTGATGCACAAAAATTCATGCAAGAGTAGGCCTTCCTTCCCCTGGCTGCCGGCACCAACTTCCCTCTGGCACCCGGGACCCGAGCTTCCCTCCTCCCACCACTGGCAGGCACCCGGGACCCGGGCTGGCTTCCCTCCAGCCCCAGCTTCGTCAGGAAGGACATCCGGAATGACGTCCAGAAGATGTCTGGTCTAATTAGCATATTACCCTTTTATTATTATAGATAATTTAAGGAGCCAACCAGTTGTACATGTCATCTGTTGACTTTCTCAAACTATGCTATTTCTCACCCCAACATAAAAGCAGATGCACTTACCTTACCCTCACTACGCTTTTTGGTTAAAGCAAGCTTGTTATCATAATAGAAATATTAATAGCTAATGAACATTATTATTAACTATGACTACATTTTTTTTTATGTAACATGCTTTCTCTGGAATTAAACATTACCTCAATATTTTCCTTTGCTTAGTCTTTTATATATCAACTAGAGGCCCAGTGCTGTGCACCAGTGGGGTCCCTCGGCCTGGCCTGTGGGGATCAGGCCAAAACTGGCTCTCTGATATTCCCCAAGGGGTCCCAGATTTCGAGAGGGCAAAGGACAGGCTGAGGGACCCCACCGATGCACAATCGGGGCAGGGAGGGACCGTAGGAGGTTGGCTGGAAGGGACCATGGGAGGGCTCCAGGCATGTCTGGCCTGTCTTGCCCAGTCCTGATCGACTGGACCTCAGCAGCAAGCTAATCTACCGGTTGGAGTGTCTGCCTCCTGGTGGTCATAGTGACTGGTCGAACTGTAGAAGGAACGGTCTTAGCATATTAGGCTTTTATTATATAGGGTTTCTAATTCAACCTGAAACTCTGCCAAATATGTACCAGGCATTCCAACATGTCAGTTATTCCATCTGGATCAATCCAACTTCTTTCTCCAACCTGTACTGGTTTCTCTACCAGCCTCAGAGCAGCTGTTGTCCTGGGACTTCTCCATCAATATCCTGGGGATTTTCTTCTCTTTTCTGCTTCTGAACCCCTGTTTCCTGAAGTTTCTAGCTTCCTCTTCCTAGGTTATTTCCTCATGTTGCTGAAGGATATTCTTCAATAGCTTCTGAAGACATGGTATGTGGGAGGTATCTTTTTGAGGCCATGCAATTAAAATATTTATTTTCTATCTGCAACCAACAGCATGTTTTTTCTACCCTCACACTTATTTATTAAAATTGCTTGGGATAGAATTATAGGCTGTAAATAATTATCCTCAGATTTTCAATGATATTGGTTCATTATTTTCTACTTTCTAATGTTGTTTTCTGACTCTCAGTCTTTCAAGTGACTTCTCCCATTCTATGCTAGTTGCTTTTAGAATCTTCTACTCCTAGTATGCTGGTATTTTATACCCATGTGCATTTATTGGAGTATTTTAAAATTCCTCTTTTCTGTGAATCTGTGAACCAATCAATATGAAAATTTATTGATTTTAATTCTAGGAAATATTTATATTTCTTTGACAATTTTCCCATTCTATTTTGTTTCATTATTTCCTTTGAGAACTTACATTTTTCAGAAATTAGACTTTATCCTATATCTTTCTTAACTTTGCTCTTTAATTTTCCTTCTTTTATCTTGTTCTCAACTTTAACTTTCAAGTTTCCTGGTAACTTTTTGAGCCATGTTAATATATTTCTAATTACAAGGATTTTGTCCATTTTTCTATGGTCCTTTACACAGTCTGCTGCTTGTGTAACATGGATGCAATATCTTCTTCTTAGCTTTGAGAATAGAATGTTAATTAGTTTTTAAATATTTTTCTACATGGTTTCTATTTCCTCCAGGTTCTTTTAAAAATAAATTTTTTGGTCATTTCCTTTTACATGTTTTTCCTGTAATATCTGTTCATTCTTGGTTGTCAATTGACATTTTTAGAGTTAAAGTAAGAGTAAAATGCTGGTATTCACATAGGTGAAGGTAGCTGATGGCTTTGCCACAGGCTAATCTGGTGGGGACCAAGCCATTATTGTGATATCCCCAACTGTCAGCATCACAACTACCCCCCACATTTCAGGGCAGTTACCTGATTGCTACAACCTGAAGCAAAGTGAGAGAAGAGAGCTTGGCACTCTCCATTCAGTATGCTAATTCTCTCTTGATTTCCCTGGTTTCAATACAGGGCATCAGCCTCACTCTCACTACTCTTGGTGCACAACAGTTTTATATCCTTGATCATGTAACCTCTCCCAGCTTCTTCAGGAGAAGATCACCTGGGTGTAGCAGTTGAGGGGATCTAAAGATCCAATCTCTTTTAAGAACCTTTCTTCCTATTTCCAGTCCCACATGCCTTTCTGTATCACAGGCAACTGCGGTCTCAAATTCATAACTTTTCCAGGATTTTCTGCTTTAAATAACTTTTTTTGGAGGGGGGATTAGATTTTCCCCACTGAAGGCTCTCCTTGTTTTTTCTTCAGCCTTCTACTACTAAGTAAAGTACCACTTAAATATTTGCTTCCTAGGTTCTGACTTTATACTGGTAACTCTCACCTGATGTCTTCCCTCTGAGGACCTTTCTCCTTAGGGGTTAGTTCAGTGGTGTGCTGGCTAATGGCTCTCTGAGAAAAAAAAAAGAAAAGAAAGACAATAGTTTTTGTCAATTTCCATGGCATGTACTCCACTATGACTATTTTCAGGCTAGTGGTAGTTTAACGTTGGCTTGCACAAGTGTTCTGAATATTTAACGTTGTGTCTCCGCACCAGGTCAGAACTGGCTTCAGCCCAGCACTATTTATGTCTTTTACAAAGTTTTTATTGACTTTTTAGTAGAGCTTTGGGGAGAGGTTTGAGGTCAAGTTAGAGATGTGGCTCACCATATGTAATTGGAAGTCTTCATTTCTTACCTAGCTAGTTTGTGTAGACATAAATAACATGACTAGAAAACAATATTCACATGAGTAGAATACATATAAAATATGAAAATTATCTAGAATAAATGTGTAGGGCTTTGCTTCAAAAAATGACAAATTTGTTTTGGTTTTTTTATCCTCATTCAGCTTTGCTGCCCTAATCTTTCTTTAAAGTAACAGGGTTTCTTCCCTCTCGCTCTTTTACTTCCTTGCATATGTAAACACATAAATTAAAATGACTACAAGATTTAAAAGGAACAAAGTAAAGCTTGCCTCTTTTGAACATAAGCTTAAACTAAAAAGTTTTACTTAAGATGATGCATTTTAAAATGTTGAAGGGATATTTAGGGCTATAATTCCTAACACCAACTCATAAGGCATTAATTTACATCTTGGAGGCATGGTACAAATAAACTTAGGCATTGCAATAATATTTGCTTTCACATTATTTACTGCTCAGTTAATCAGAGATATCAGTTAGAGAGGGTATTTAATGTGTAAAAACTATCTTATGCGTTCTAATTGGAATATCTATCACCAGCTCCATGACTAAGAAATCTTAAGGCAAAACCTGAAGGCCACGTAGAACTGTGCCTGTTAATCCACGAGGCTGCCTGAGGTAGGAATAAGAT
>NW_005354385.1:4988207-5013064 GCF_000412655.1 Myotis brandtii | reverse complement strand
CCGACATCACTGAACTAAACATCTGCAATGTGTAATCTGCAGTGTGGAATGTTAGGAATCATGGCACGGAGGTCAATGCATTTAGTCAGACAACCCAGTGAGCAAATTAAACTCCCACCTATTTTTAGTGAGATAAAGTTTGTCACACACAGACAGAATTCATGAGAAAGTTCTGAAAGAATCATACACTCTCCAAATTTAGAAGGAAAAAACTCAGAGATACTGTCTTTTTCGTAGCATTCAATTATAGATAAGGAAGCTGAGGCCTAAGGTAGGGAAGGCAGTGGTCAAATGGAGACCAAGGAAGATTCAAGATTTCTATCTCACACCCGAAATCTCACCTCTAAAGATTTCTGTCACCCCATAAATCTCTCCCAGGATCAGGAGAAAAGGAAACTAGAAATTTACATTTTACATACTTCTCATCTGGAAAGAATGCTTGTAGTTCTGAATGTTGTTGTCCCACTAAGATACCAGCATTTTTGCAATATTCTGCTTGTGCTAAAAATAATTGAAATTTATGGTTTTGAGGGTCATGGACTTGTTTTTTGTTTACACTGTAACTTCTGATACTTGCTCACCATGAGACCTGAGACTTTGAGTGAGTTATGTCGCATGAGTAATGTGAGTAAGGAATGTTGCCTTTAGCTGTCTTATATCCTGTGTCTAAAATACAGATAGCGTGACTTCCCCCCAAAATGTTCTGAAAACCCAGAGAGGCTGAAGGCAAAACAAAAATTTGTGATTTTGATAATTGCTCTCTGTTTCATGTAAAAATATTTCCAACTTTAAAAAAAAATTATAATTTCTTTTCTCCTGCAGCCAAATGTTTGAAGTGGAATCCATGTTGGACATGAGCCATATCTTGGCATTTGTTGTCATGTATACTATGTTCAGAAAATCTGCTTTGGTTTATTTTGCATGATGTCATATTACACGAAATAGTCTTAAAATGTAGTTATTCATGAGGGATTTCTTGGGAGAAGTGACAAAATGTACACATGGCTAGAGTTAAATTTTCATACTTAAGAAAAAAAATCTAGGTAATAAAGACAAAGGTTTTCATTAAGTTAAGACACAGCCCTGAGGTGGGTAGAACTTAGGTAAGCTGTGATTGATAATCACCCAGTTCTCTGATCTTTGGGGGTGTGGGTGGGAGGTGGAGGCACTGTCTGACTTTCAGTGGGTGGTCTTTTGAGTGAATGAGTATAGGCAGAGCTATATAATCAAAACTGGAGTCCATTCCGTATGAATATTAAGCCCTAACAGTCATTTGCTACATGCTTTGGGTAACATTTCTAAGCTACTTTTGATAGCTTCTGACCTAGGAAGTTAAGGGCCACTATTCATCTTATTTCCTTACTAGCTGCCAAGAATAGATGTGTTATGGAGTTGCAATATCCTCTTAAATTTTGTCAGTCTTCTTTTCAGTGATTTACATACTTCTTGACATGATTTTCTTGGAGTCTGATAATTGTCACTGAATGGGGGGAAATTTTTGCCCTTATAAGGTCCTAAAGAAGAAGGAGATTCTCATAGGTTGATTGACATCTGGCTTACTAATCTTTCAGTGGATTATGATTTACCAGGAAAGAAGATTAAAAGTATTTATTTGTAATCTCAGGAACCTATGTAATAAACAAATGAGAAAATATATATTTCAGAGTTCCTTCTTCTATCAAAATAGTGCAAAGAAACCTCAAAGAAGGTAAAATTAAAGGTATGTCCAGGATCCTCTAACATTTTGACTGCCACTATTTTAAGTAGTTTTTCATGAACAATTATAAAGTTAAAGAGATGAATAAGCACATGTCTGCTTCTGTACATTATTACACTATTACTACTGCAGGAATTCTAAATAAATAAAATTTGAGTTTCAGAAAAATATTGCTGATGATGTACTAGAAGACTATCTCTTTAGTCCCTGTAATTGTTATTGGGTGAACTCATAAATTCTTATATAAGTAGATGTCTTAATTTAAATTATTATATCCAAGAATTCACTTGCATCCATGCTGGCATCATTTTTCTAAGTGCACTTTTATCACTCTCTTCTGAGGAGTGCTTTATTTCACTATGGCAAGGTCTGTCCCATTTGATCCTTTGGCCCATTACAGTTCATATCCCATAGATGTTTAGGTTTGAATTGGCCTTTATGGTTTGCTATTCCTGGAAAGTCACATGAATGGTTGAAAGTTCCCTAAAAGCCTATATGATTCATCAGAAAGTGTAACTTCTTTCTTATTTAATCATCATGGGCTTCCTTTCCTCCTCCCCTCCAAAGAAAAGGCAGAGAAAAATGATCAAAAAATTCCTGCTGCTTTCATATTGTAGTTTTTGAGCTGTAGATTGTGGTAAGGTGGGATAACTTCTGGTTTTCTTTATGTCTTATGGTTGCCATTAGGCCTTGTAGAGTTTGACTGTAGTTGAGAAGCTCCAATAGGGAGGAAAGAATATTTATGAACCAGGAGGAGGGGGATAAGGTAGTCAGCATTTGGCTGGAGATGAATAGCAGATTCTACTCAACTGGCTATTGGTCAAGACAACTTGTTTAGCCCTAGCCAGTTTGGCTCAGTGGATATATAGCATCAGCCCAGGGACTGTAGGGTGCCAGGTTCAATTCCAATTAAGGGCATGTACCTCTGTTGCAGGCTCAATCACTGGCCCTGGTTGGGGCATGTGCGGGAAACAACCAATGCATGTGAGACATAGATGTCTCTCTCTCTGTCTTTCCCCTACCCTTCCACTCTCTCTAAAAATCAATGAAAAAATATCCTCAGGTGAGAATTAACAACAAAAAGAAGGCTTATTTAGGATACAAAGAACAATGCAGATAAATTGCTTGCTTTTTTAAAAATATATTTTTATTAATTTGAGAGAGAGAGGGAGAGGGATAGATATAAACATTGATCAGCTATCTCTTGCATGCCCTCTACTGGAGACCCAGCCCACAACCCAGGCATGTGTTCCTGGGCCAATGCTCAACCACTGAGCCACACCATCAGGGCGCTTGCTTTTTTTTTTTTTAATGTCAACTACAAAGTATTCATAATCCTATAGTATAAATAGATGCCAAGCATTAGGGCTGGGTAAAGCAATACATTCCAACCTAGAACAGAAGTACTAATTTCAGGAGCCAGCCATACTACTAAGAATATCAGTGAAGGGAGTGGCTTTTTCTGTAATCTTGAACCTGGGAGTATTAAACTGGTCAGAGAGACAAAATATCTTTAAACATCACTGTGATTCACTGTTTAGCATGAATGGTTTTGGGTAGATTAAAACAAAACAAAACAGAAAAAAACAAAAGCAGTGTATAGTGCTATCTTTGTGTCATTTCCTGCTGAAGATGTCCAGCCTAACCAAGTGTTTAGAGACCAGTTGATCAAACAACATTGACTCTCATGTGCATTTTTTCATTTTTAATTAGTTTGTTGGCCATTTGTTGAGACAAGTTTAGGCAGTACACTCACTTCTATACATAAGGTTTAAGAAATTGTTTATAAAAACATGTTAAATTTTTCTTCTCTTCAGGAAAGAGAAAAATTTTAGCCTACAAAAATTGTACTGGTTGACACATGATGGGCTTTCCTTTTATAGTTGTTCTACCACAAGCCTTAAACTTGTTTTATTAATTATTATACAGAATTCATTTGATTATTTTTCTCCAGAGGCCTTCCCCTGCCCATATAATCTATTTCCTTTGACTCCATTCATTATCTTATAATATATAAATATCTATATATATATAAACCCTAATATGCAAATAGACCAAATGGCGGAACAACTGAACAACCGAACAACCGGTCACTGTGACATGCGCTGACCACCAGAGGGCACATGCAGAACATGGCTGGTGTTGGCCACAGTGGGATGGTGGACCAGGTGAGCAAGGGCGCCAGACCAAGGGGGTGCTGTTCGCTGTCACTGGGGCGAGCCTCTGGTGGTTACTGAAAATTCCTTGCTCCCGTGTGCTGCGGTCCCACCCAGTGCTTGCAAACCTTGCTGGCCATGATTGCTCAGTGCCATCAGCAGGTGCAAGCTGTGGCTGCTGGCCCCAATCACCCCTCAGGGCTTCTCCACCTCCCTCTGCTCCTGAGAGGTGATCAGGGCTGGCAGTGGCCGCTCACACTTGCTGCTGGCATCTGGCACTGGCCCTGATCGCCCCTGAGGGCTCCAGCCCTGCTTGCACCCGCTGCTGGCACTGGCCCCAATGGCTTCGTGTCCTCAGTGGGTGTGAGTGGGGCTGGCACTGTCAGCGGTAGCGGGAGCGGAGGTGCCGGCATACAGGGGACTGGGAGCCACAGCGGGAAGGGTCTAGCAGGGACACGGAGGATGGGCCAAGGCCTGCCCCCTGTGCCCACTGCAGACTCTCGGCTCACAGTTCTCTTCAAGGTGCACGAATTTGTGCACTGGGTCCCTAGAGTGTATGTGTGTGTGTGTGTGTGTGTGTGTGTGTGTGTGTATTCAATACATCTCTATAAACACACACACCCCTACTCAGTCTTTGTAAATAGAAATACTTCAAAAAGTTAATCCATGTTACAGAGCCTAAATATTTTAAGTAAAATATTTTGTTATTCAAATTTGATAAATGTACATAACATTTTGCAAAGGTATTGTAAAGATTAGAGGTAATGCATGTTAAGCACCTACTCCAGTCCCTGACATATGGTAGATGCTAAATAAATCACAGCTATCATAATGATATTAGCAAAGTTTTCTAATGTGCTAATAAACCACATCATATAGAGCACTTCATTTAAAATTATAGGCTGAGACTGTTTACGGCTCATGAAATCAATTTGGTGGGTCATGACAGGGATTAATAAAATATATAGCGCTAACTGGTTTGGCTCAGTGGATAAAGCTTCAGCATGTGGACTGAAGGGTCCTGGGTTCGATTCTAGTCAGGGGCATGTGCCTGGGTTGCAAGCTCCATCCCCAGTGTGGGGCATGCAGTGCAGGAGGCAGCCAATCAATGATTCTTTCTCATCATTGATGTTTCTCTCTCTCTCCCTCTCCCTTCCTCTCTGAAATCAATAAAAATATACATATAGAAGAAAAAATCTCAGAGTAATGTTTTGTGAAATTACTGTTTCTGTTATGTATAGTGTGTGTCAGTGTCTGTGTGTGTATTTGTGCTGCATTTAGATTTCTATGGGTCATTGCAAAAAAAAAAAACTTGGAGAGCCATTGGTAGAGAATGAGGTGGAGAAGTAGCAGACTGGAAGATTGTCTAGAATGTGGTCCTTCCAGCTTTGCCCTTTTTTTGAGACTGAGAGTACAAGATGTTCCAAGGCCAAGAATCTGTCCCTCGCAGCTGTTTCTGGGGCTGATTACTCGAAAAAACTGGGAGAAAACCACCCTAGGTGATGCTGAAGCTGAGGGACCCCTGGCCATACAGGTGCCCACATGCAGAGTGTCTGGGAAGTGTGGCTCCACTCGCAGGTGTTTATGATGATGATCCTGCCATTGATACGGTTGTCTCACAGCTCTGGGAGTTACCCTCAGGTGTCTCTGTCAGAATCTGCACTTGCTGCCAGTAATACTAGGGTGGAAGCTGTGAGAAAGAAAGATCTAAAAAAATCTGTGGGTGGGGAACAAAGTTTTGCTTTCCTTTTGCCTGTGCTTCAAAGGCTATGGTGCTGGCTTGTTCACGGAGCCAAAGCAAGATTTGGTTCCTCTCTGTATTTTCTGGCTGAGAAAAGAATGAGGCATGTTTTGAAAATTCCAAAACTGTAAGATGGGAAATCTTCTAGTGATCTAGGGAAAGAATTTATAATCAGGACATGAACAAACAGAAAGTGATTAATGACTGGCATTGTCAAAAATGTAATGGTTATCATTGTTATTATTCAAGAAAGTCAAATTGTAGTTACTAACAAAAGAGAAATACTACAGTAGGTCCTCACGTAAAACTGTTGATAGGTTCTATGACTTTAAGTGCAATGACTTTTAGTAAAACCAATTTTACCTAGGCTATTAGGTATAAACAAGTTTCTATGGCATCTCATCAATGTTATAACAATGCTGAACTAACGAAAATTCAAGAATCCTCTGTATTCACGCAAATGAGAAATTTGCATGTAGATGCTTCTACTGGAGTGTGGGAAACAGTTCATCCTGTTCTTCGTGGTCAACAAGCCACTCCTTGTACATCATGGGCTCTGAGGAAGCTGTGGTTCCCTGAGGAGCTAGCACAGGGAGGGAGACACCTGGTTTACAGGGGACACGGAGGCAAATGACTTGGAAGATTTCAATTTCCATTTTGCTTCAGGCTTAGGTTCAATTATAAGACCACAAAAGCAATTTCTTGAGGTTCAGGGCAGCCCTGGGTACAATGCTGAAGTGTGGGGCATTTGGAGGTTATGGGAAACAAGCCAGGAGGCCCCCTGTGTTGAGCCACTTCTATTACCTGGCCCCCTAGTCTGTAATCACATACCATACCACTTCAGGCTTGAGGACCACCCACCACTGTGCCGCAGCCCTAATGTAGGTCTGTTTTTCAAATAGTTCTCTCCTCCAGTCATCCCTGGAACTTCTCAGTGTCCTTCTCCCTCTGAGGAAATGGAAAAAAAAGGGGGGGGGCGGGGATGCACTTTGGTCTTATGAGGAATCATAGGGCACATATGATCATCCTGCTGTGAGGAAGTTTCCAGTAGCCGGCTGGTGAGAAGCTGACTCACTGCTCTTTTAGAAACCCTGCAATCACTCCTACATGGGCTTTAGGCGAATGAGAGTAGAGCGGAGATGAAAGAGAACCCACAAACAATGCCACTGTCCCACATGGGAGGGAGAACGTGCCCTAGTCAACTCCCTCAGCCCCTTCCAAAGGCTCAGGTGTGCACACCTTCCTCTCAGGAAGGTTATTGTACATGTTAACTACGTTTTTTTTTAAAGGTCTAAATGAAACTCATGCACATGTATCAGACAAAATGGTAGGAGAATGCATTATTGGGATATAAATGCCCTATTTTCAAAAGCATGCTGCTAGAGGATGTTTTACACATGCACACAAGTACACGCACACGCACATGCACACACACAAACGCATGTACAATATGTATTCCCCTAGCTCCTAGTAAGAAAGAGGTTTTCCAAGTCACATAGCGGGAATCCTGTATTATTCAGGGTGGTATTTGTAGGATTGTGTAACTGGCTGCCCTCTGGGCAGCTTCACAGATTTCATGCACAATTGAATTCTTAACACAGACCAGTGATTCCAGGACTTGGCTGTGTATTTCCAGAATAGTCCTAGACACTTTTTAATGCGAAAGCAATTCAACCTCATGCAGACTCTGTATCTTAAATTTCCCTGTTACTCACATTTTTGTGTCTTTTTCAGGTATGTTTCCTACTCCAAATCAAGGCGTTTCCCTTATAATCTCTTAAAAAGCCCAGGCATTTGGACATAAATGTAATCCATGTGTTCGTGATTTATTCTCACTGTCTTCATCAGAATGTTATGCTCTACAAAGTACTTGACCACCAAGAAGCCGTGAGATTTTAAAGGCCTTTTTCTTAGTGTAAAGGGAAATCACATCGGATCAATAAACACAGTTAGTTAAAAAGTCAAAGTTACCCAAGGACTTATGAAGATACGTTGTTTCACTATTTAACTCCAGTAATTTCAGCTAGAGATATTTGGAAACTCACCAATCACTGTCAATAAAATGCACATTATTGTTTTTTCTCCCCACAGGCCAAAAACTCTATTTTGTGTTTCTAAGATGCACTTTATCTTCTCATTACAGTGACTTTTTTCTTTAATTTGGTTCCTAAATCTGCAGTTAGAATTCATTGAAAATAACTATATAATATAACTATCTTATATTTCAATATTTCTGCACATAAATACACTTTACAGAAAACCCCTTATATTATCATTGTAATTATAATACTACATAATACACATATATAATACAAATTTAATATACATCTATGACCTATGTATATAAAAGCCTAAGTGACTGAATGACAGAATGACTGGTCAACCAGTCGCTATAACATGCACTGACCACCAGGGGACAGACACTCAACACACAGGATTGGGCTCCCTCCTATCTTAATCGGGCCTGTGGAGATCGGGCTCCCTCCTGTCTGGATCAGGCCTGCGGGGGTTGGGCCAAAACTGGCTATCCAACATCCCCCAAAGGGTCCCAGATTGTGAGAGGGCAGAGGCCAGGCCAAGGGACTCCATCCATGCACCGGGCCTCTAGTAAAAATATAATCTATAATAATAAAACCATAATATGCTAATTAGACCAGATGTCCTTCTGGATGTTCTTCCTTCTGGATAAAGCCATAGTGGGTGGGGGCCGAGGCAGAGGCAGCAGAGGCCCCCAGCCACAGTGGCAGCAGGCAAGGTCTGGGGTCAAGGCCCTTGCATGAATTTTGTGCATCGGGCCTCTAGTATCTATAATAATAAAAGGGTAATATGCTAATTAGACCGGATGACCAAACAGCAGAACGACCATCTGGATGACCTTCTGGCCAACCTTCCAGACAAAGCTGGGGCTGCAAGGGCCGAGGCAGCCAGGTCTTTGAGGGCCAAGCCCCTTGCACGAATTTCATGCATCAGGCCTCTAGTATATAATATAATATACTCTCTAGGCCAGTGATGGCGAACCTATGACACGCGTGTCAGAGGTGACACGCGAACTCATTTTTTTGGTTGATTTTTCTTTGTTAAATGGCATTTAAATATATAAAATAAATATCAAAAATATAAGTCTTTGTTTTACTATGGTTGCAAATATCAAAAAATTTCTGTATGTGACACGGCACCAGAGTTAAGTTAGGGTTTTTCAAAATGCTGACACGCCGAGCTCAAAAGGTTCGCCATCACTGCTCTAGGCGATGAGCTTTCTAAAAGCCAAAAGAATGTCTTTCTATGGTATCTGCACATAGTAGACCTTTGATAAATATTTGGTGACAAAAGAAAATGCAATTAAAAACAATAGCAAGAAACATAGTTATAGTAGAGTCTGCCCTTCCAGACCACAGAGGGATGCCAGTTGAACACAGAGGAATCTATCAGCAGGATACAGTAGTACACTAAGCCCTACTTTAACCCAACACTAAGCTGGATTAAAGGTACATGGCCGAGGGAAAGAGGGAGATGGGAATGTGCTCAGTCACACAGCTAGCTGCTCAGGCCCTGCCCTTCCCAGCATGTTCCTTTGTTGGAAGAGGAGCTGGGGACTAGAGTTAGTTACCATATTGTAAATTAATTTATATTCAAACTTCTAATGTTAACATAATCATTGTGCTTCAGAAATAACTATATTTTAGTTTTTCTACATAGAATTTTATCTACATACTAGAGGCCCAGTACATGGATTCATGCACCAGTGGGGTCCCTCGGCCTGGCCTGCACCCTCTCACAATCCGGGGCCCTTTGGGGGATGTTGGATAGCTGGTCTCGACCCAATCCCAGCAGGCCAGGTGGAGGAATTCCACGGATGCATGAATCTGTGCACTGGGCCTCTAGTATGCATATAAGATCTTTGGTTAATCTCTTCCTGCCATCCCCTCTGCCCCCTTCCATCTGAGATTCATCAGTCTGTTCCATGTTCCCATGCTTGTGCATTGAGCACCTGCCACCTGATGGTCAGTGCTCATCATAGCTACTGGTCGAAAGGTCGCTTAGGCTTTTATATATAACATATATACATATATACAATAAATATAACAAATATATATTTAAGGTATATGTATTTGTTCAACTACATATAGTTTTCATTCTACATATAAATTTGTATGTATATAACATATATACAGTATATAAATTTCTCTATGCATAGAGATTTGTATTATTTATAAAGGAGAACAATAGAGGGCTGCGTCATTGCAGTTCTTATATTCCTTTTACATCACATATTATTGACCTAAAGAACATTCTTTTGTTATAGAATCTTCAAGGAAGCTGGCAATGTTCTCTGATGCCTGAGGCTTGTTCACACTCATAACTTTATGTGAATTACAAAAGAATAAAACAGGAAACTCCCTTGGGGCATTTGGGAAATATGATCACTCCCTAATTGATATAATCAAATTTCTAGAATCACAAAAGAATAAAGAAAACTTGTTTGAAGGCCACATTCCCCACCAAAGACTTTCACTGGATTTTTTTTCAAGCTGCAAAAACCATGAAACACAGACCAAAATGGGTCTGAGCCCCAACAACACTTTCCCACATGTTACACATTCCTGACTTCCAAACACTAAGTCATAGATCAGAGGTTCAAGCTCATAGAATTCCAACCTCACTGCTTCCACAGAACCCACATTCACCTATATACAAAAAAATGTTGATCCCTAACATAGACATTGTGAAAGATATTTAGATGTGTAACCAATTTTTCAGGCATAAACACCTGATTTACAAAGGACCCATACCTAAAACAATTATGATCTTTTATCTTTAATGTTGTATTCTCCCTCATTCTCCCTGATGGTTCTGTCAAAACCAACAGCAGACCACCCTAAACTCCCCCCGCCCCAACACACCCATATACCACTGCAATAAACAAACAAGCAGAGCTTTAAGGAAGCTGTGGAGTATAGATCTAGAGAAAGAACACCATGAAAAGTAGTAACTGATAGCCCTAGCTGGTTTGGCTCAGTGGATAGTGTCGGCCTGTGGACTGAAGAGTCCCAGGTTCAATTCCAGTCAAGGGCACATGCCCGGGTTGCGGGCTCGATCCCCAGTAGGGGGTGTGCAGAAGGCAACCAATCATTGATTCTCTCTCATTGGTGATGTTTCTCTCTCCCTCTCCCTTCCTTTCTGAAATCAATAAAAATATATATATTTTTAAAAAGTAGCAACTGATATACTTTGCCATGGGGCAGGAAATAAAAATGCAAATACCAGAGGAATTAAAAATGCTGTTAGTCACTCAAACCTTAGTGGAGATTAGTTTTATCAGAGCTGCTGTCATTCTCATCTTCTTTTGTCTTCCTCATTAACCACTTGTACAGGGATTTTATAATGAAAACTGTTTAGTTTTCTAGAAAACTGTCTTTTCCCCCATCTTCTTCTTCCTTCACTATTCTGTGGCCAGAATACTCCCAGAAGACAATTCAACACAGTCCCTCCACTACACTCCTTGATCCCAATCCAACACAGCAGCTTGGTGACCAGTGATGGTTAATGGGGTTTTATTTTATACAACCTCAGAAGTGCTTTTTGGAATAGAACCACTTCATAAGTTAAAGACTTCCTGTAATAAAGCCATAATGGTTTTAAAATGATAATAAGGCAGGCTTTTTTTCTTCAAAAACAATAAACATCCTAGAAATTATTAAATTAGACCTAATTTAATAATATCGAGCCTGAAAAAGGGAGAGGGAACTCTCTTAATTTGTCTATTGGACCTGTGTAATATACCATGCACCGAGCAAAGCATTGTGCAACACACCATGACGAATCAGTTGTCTCTGTCTTCAAGGAAATCGCAGTCTTGCTGGGAAGATGAATGTGTGAATAATTGAAGACAATTGAGTGCTCAAAGGTATTATGGACATTGTTGCTATCTGGTGTGAGTGACACAAAGAAGCATGGCCAATTTAAAATTTATTTAGGTGGTGGGAACTATTTCTAATATCCAATGTTTACAGCAGAGTGGATTCATGGAGTCCAGTAGTGGGGCAATGAGTGTCTAGTGACAATGGAAGATAATTAAAAAAAGGAATCAAAGCAGGAAATGTCTGCTTCTCCTCCTGGTTATATGTGGAGTCCTAGGATCTGGGCACCAAAGTCAAGAAGCCTGAGCCATAAATGAAAATGCACCCATTACTCAGGTATTCAGGGGCCAAATAGACAATCCAAAAAAGCCTTCTAAGCTAAAGAGGACTGGACATGAAAGACTGAAACTAGTATTTGTAATATGTATGTTCATATATATCTGAGGGGTAACACAAGATGTCCGTGTGTGAAACCTGCTTGGCCATGGGAAAAGTGGAGTTGAAGGTATCCTATGAGTTTAGACATTGAACATGGTGTCCTACTTATACATGTATTTGCATTGTAGCAAACAAAACTGGTCAAGGTATGAAGGGAAGAAGAGCCAGTGAGGAAAAAACTAATATATTCTATTGATACATACACAAAAAGAAGATTTTTAAAGTTAATGTGTTTTTGACAGGGGTGGTAGAGGAGTAATTTATAGTGATGTTGTGATAATAAATGTAAAGTGAAGTATGAAATATTATTCAAAGAACCATATTCAAAGCAATTATTGAAATAACTATAGCCAGCAAAAACAACAACAACAAAAACCCACAAAATGATTTCTGATGAAATGTTCAGATAAGTAAATAAAAATTAGTTTGGTTATATGATCTAGTCATGTATTTTTCTCAGACACTCCTCTTCTGTTTTAATGAATAAAAACAATTAAAGAGACCTAATTCAATAATTTCTAGAATGTTTATTGTTTTTGAAGAAAAAGGCTGATCTAAAATGATGATTCTAACAAAACAAAAGACAACAATACAAATCATTTTAATTAAAATATCTACAATTCTATATACATCCACTTTAAGATATGAACATTAAAGATACTATTGGATTAAAATGAACAAAAGCACATTATTTCCATCATATACAACACCTAGACATTTTCAGATGCTAAAAGAATTTCTTGGAATATATTCTGCTTCTCTTGGTTAAGAATAAACATTAAGTTGTTCCAAATGTCATTTTATATAGTGCAGAATATCAATAATAGGTCCAAAATGAAAATTTTGTGATGAAAATATAATTTGAGTGTTCCTGGGCACATGCAACTATTTCAGAATGATTTTAGAAAAATTCCACTGTCACAATGCTATTGCCCAGCAACGTGGCGGGATCAGTAACCACACAGATACTGGCTTTTCTGGTTCTGAAGAGCAAAGAATGTTGACAAAAAGCACCACCCCATGATTCAGGTGTCAGAACAAGGTTTAAATTATTCTTCAGTAGAAGAATTTCCAAGGTTATTCCTTCTCACAAGCTTTGTTTAGAAGATACTGTGCTATCCCCATGGTTACCAAAAGGGGAGGAAAAAAATCCAATATACTTCAAATTTCAACTGCTTTGCTGTTGAATCTGAAGCACAAAATGACCTTCACCTGAACAATGTCTCTGGATAGTTTTAATTTTCTCATCTGATTCTGGATATCACTTGTCTTTGAAAACATATTCCAAACAAGCAACACATTTCTTCTACAAACATAATAATAAAAACTAGATTGCATCTAGCTGCATTGCTTAATTTGAAATAATCTGAGAGGCAGAAGGGGGGGGCGTGATCTGAGAAAATGGAAAAATAATAATAAAAGCAAATAATATGAATGATTTCTTGAGTTAGGATCCCCATCAGCTCTAGTTGTTAAAGGATCTATTTTTGGCTTTGTATTTAATGGGGAATATTCAGATACAAGAGGAAAAACCATCTAGGGCCTGCCCATTGATCCTATCAATTCTTTTTCCTCAAAGAAAACATAAGTAAACAAAGTAAAACAAAAAGACAGGAAGGTGACAATAAAACATTTGTCTTCCTTATCTCTGCTTATCTAAATGAATTTATATCTCTTTAGTGCTAGAGGCAGCTCTGGTGTCATTCTCCACTGCACAGGAGGAGGTATGAGGTGGGTGTTTCCAGCAAAGTTCTTCCCTATTCTGACCTGGAAGTAACAATACAAGAAATTCAATACTATTCCTGTGTCCTTACTGTGAGCACTAGGCACTACGTAAGATTCAAAGATGGATGTAATTGAATCCTTGTTCTTACCGAAAGAGTAGGAGCTAACCACCTTATTCTACCTTTTATTATAATTTGATTTCCTCTTCAGTACTTGCACGAAGGAATGAAATGAGAGTTTGAAGGAGGAAAAATTAATATCTGTTAGGAAAAATCAGAAATGAGTTCCCAGAGGCTGACCTTGGTGTAGGGAGGGCAGGGTTAAGTAGGTGGCAGTAGAATGCGAGCTTATGACAAGTCCAGAACATAATATCAGCAGAGGCATGTCAATTATTATTTGGATCATAATGAGTTTGTATTGAGAGCATGTACACTGCAGGTTAGAGAAAAGCAGCAGGTAAATAAGAATCTTTCCAGAGGACCTAAAATTCTAATTTAATAGGAACGAATTTCAATCTGTAGATAGTTGAAAGTCATTCAATGTATTTTTTAAAGAAGTGATTGAAAGCTTCCTAAAATGCAGTCCTGACCATATTGGATCTTGAATACAAGAGGATTTTACAGAGCAAGTGCGGAGTGGAGGTTTAAGAGGAGTCACAGTCCTTGACCCGCAGAAGGGCCTCTGTGAGACTACCGTCTCTTTCCTCTTCATTAGGGCTGCCCCATAATATTCCTTCCCTCACTCCCACCCACCCCCAGCCAGCTATCCTGTGTTGGGTGTCCAGATAAGCTCCCTCCAGTATTAGTCCTTATCCCACTGGACGTATTTCATAAATAGTGCCTGTGCTGGGCAACATCTTTGTATCCCTGGGCATGTAGATAAAAAACCAGGCAACAATCACCCTGAGATCAGAAGAATGCTTTCTGGCTAGTACAGAGGTTAACGCCACGGGAATGTTGTACCCAGTTTATCTTTGGACCACTCCCATCTGTACTACAGCCCTCCCTCTGGCCCAAACAGCCCTATGCAGATTCCTGGTGCTTCCTAATGTTGAGAGGATACAGAATGAAATAAACTGAGAGAATGCCGTGGGATGTGCACAGGAGAATATCACAGGTAGACAACCTAAGGGTTAAAGAGACCTTATTTATGTTAAACTCAGTGTCAGCCCTATCTCAGAGACAGAAAATCCATAAAACACACATTTTAATGGGGAAATATCACCTACAAAGGGTGAAGATTGCTTCTCAGGGAACAAAACCATTTAATTTGTGTTATATATAAAACACAGAGATACACACAGTATATAAACATATACTAGTATACAGTACACCTGTGTTATTAAATTGTCATGGGTGAAATTTTATTTTCCTAATAAAATTTTAATTTATTAAGAGAAATATGTCTTAAAAATCTCCTAAAGAGAACAATGATAAAAAAAAGTTGAAGAATGCTGCTGCCATAGGGGCTTAGGAGCCTCAACCTTGCCCCATGGCTTCAGAGGGGAAATGGAGAGGGGGAGAGAGGGGAAATCTGAGAGAAATCCCCGCCTTGACTCTATCCTCTGAGCCAAGGCAGAACTGTCTGACTACATAGAATCCGTTCTATGAAACTGTCAGGTCTTGCCAGGCTACAGAGAGCCCGCTGAGTGGCAGCCGGGGAAGAAGCAAGCCCTGCCAGCTTCGGAGTGTGAATTAAACTTGAGGGTGGGGACTTCCCAGGGCCCTCATTAGAGCTCAGGCTTGTACATACAGGGCTGGGGTTCCCCAATACTGCTCTACTCTTAGGTACATGCAAGGCCAAACTTAGCCTTCAATGCTGTTTCTCTCAAGCCAGAAATTACCCCCTTCTCACGAGATTTGGAGGTACTTGTCTAGAAGGCAGTGTTTGGGCTACATTGGGCTTCCCAGAGGCCAATGACCTGGAAAGGAAGGAAAGACACTGAGAGTGACAACATAGTCTCTTTGTGACTGAGGGACAAATGGATGGAAAGAAGCAGCAGAGGTTGGGGTCATTGATGACATCACACAGGGAATCTTCTTTGTTTCTCTTAGAGTTTCTATGTAATTGTTTTGTCCACCCACAAGCACCTGGAGTCTTGCCCAGTATCTAAGACTTGGGAAGGGGGTGGGAAATGAACAGAAGCAGAGGGGGTGGGGGTTGGGGGAATTTACCTACCACCCACCCCCACCCCTCTGGGAAGGGAAACGCAGTGTGAAGGAGGGTGGAGGACAACCAGAGGAGGGGAGTGGGTGAACGTGAGATGGCAGAAAATGAAGCTAGTGGTGAGTTTTCAGGGCCATTTTAGCTAAGGGGAAAGAAAATATGAACAAAATTGTTCTGGAGACTAATTGGCTAGATATGTCATTTCTCTAATTATGCTGTATGAGAAAAATCATGCATATTTATCTATGCTGAGACTGTGTATTTCATATAAACATGCAAACACATGTATATCTCATCTTATTATACATGTGTGGGTTATTTCGGTATGTAATTTTCTAATTTGCTAATTATTTAATGAAGTTCTTCTTTCAAGGTTCCTTACTTTGACTTTCCTTTTTGTGTTCCTGTATGTTAAGCAGAAAGTGAGAGGATAACTTCCAAAAATGGAAATGCATCAAGGCAGGCAATAAAAAGTTGATGAGGCTGTCACCCTGTAGATCTTTAAGGAATTTCTTGTGAAGAATGAATAAAACTCTATATAATGACTCGCTGCAGGATTAGGATATATTTTTTAATTATAAGTTGATGCAGGTGAATGTTTATGGGCTTGCACTGACAAGCCCCAGGAGAGGTACAGAAGTTTTAAGTCTTGTGGGAGGAGAAACAGGTCCGCAGGAAGAAGGAATACTATCTCAGGTCATTTAATGTAGAACCAGCTTTGGAATTTATGTTGATGCCTTTTATGGTTAAAAGAATGGAGACTTAATTTGCATTCGTAATATGTGCTCAAATTCACATCCTGTTAAATCCAGCTAAGCTCACACACCCATGTCACTCTGACAAGACTGAGGTGCAGATGAAACAAAGGACTCTTTAAGTCATCAGGCCAACATTATATCTGGAGTGAAAGGACAGAGATTTTTACCTGGTTAAATTCAAGAAGGAAAATGTCTCAGTTTTCCATGTTACTTATGTGTTTTAAACCTAAATTGTCCATGCCATATTCACTACCAAAGAGAATTCAGCCCAATCTAAATTTCAAGGGGGAAACTAATTATACGAGGACGCTAATATGGCATGGAGAAAAAGAACTCTTAGTCATAAATCAAGTATGCACCATTGAAACCACATGCTTTAAAAATAATGGCTTCCATCTTTATAAGAAAAAAATCACAGTCCTTGAATATTGCAAGCTATTGTGCCCAGCTCCCTCCATCCATCCCACTTAGAGGGGAAGAGCCCCTGTCATCAGTCATTTCTCTCCACAGATCTCTATACCTTTTTAAAAGGCACTGCTAGAAGCCAAGTTCATTGCTAACAGCGCTAGGATGCCGGCTCTAGGGTGTGACTCTTCCCTCCAAGCTTACACATACCTAGGGAAGATATTTCTTTGCATGAATTGTGCTTACAGCTTGCGTTTCTAAATGTGCTTTTGTTTCTTTGGTTGTTTGGTTGTCATGAGTTCACCACTATTCTCTATGTAAGGTATGTGAAAGAGTGCCCTGGCATCCTTAATACATTCAGATTCTAAATGAGTGTTTAGGCATAACAAAACTGGAAAATGGGAGTCAAGCCTGCTTTGTCTAGGCTCAATAAACCTATTCTGTTGTTTCCTTCCAAACACTGCTAAAGAATTTTTTCAGTTGTAGTTTTCACAATAATTCCTTCAACATGTTTTTATTTTATGGAGGAGCAAGAGTTAGAAGAGGTGAGCAAATGCCAATACCCACCCCCATCCCCCGCAGTTTCTCTTATGCTGTTTCAAGATTTTGAGTGGTTTTGTTGTTGTTTTTTTTCAAAATCTGGTTAATACCAACCCTTTTCTAATTGCAGAATTTGGTTTTAATGTCATGTAATGAGCCATTCCTAGGGAAGTACGAAGTAGAAATAACATGAGTAGCTATGCTGCAATTATTAAATCATCTTTCTACCATGCTAAAACCAATATATGGTGAAGTAAAAGTCATTTGTTTTCTATTTCATGAGATAAAGTCTTAAAAACAACAACTCCCACATGTAAAATTGTGATATTTGTGTCTTTAAATAAATTTTGTTTTATAAAAACACAAAACTATTATTTGATAAAAAAACAAAAACAGTTTTCCAGATAGAAATATATAGATGAGAAAGGATTTCTTTTCTAGAAAATTTCAGGGTTGAACACATAACATGATTACTGATGGACTTTCTTTTAATTAGACACCCATTTGCCCCTCCCTAAGGAAAAACAAACTGTAGGAGCTGTTGGTTTTCACAGTATCCCACCTTAATTGAAATAGGAGCTAAAGAAACAAAGATAAAATTCAGATTTGAATTAAAATAGCATGTCCTTTTCTAAGATCTGAGTCACAATGGCCACTGCAAATACAAAGTCAGTAGATCATGAATCATACATGAATGTATGCCAAATGCTTTTTTTCCACCTGAGGAGATATTTTAAAAGGCAATAATAGCCTCTAAATTGTGCCATATGCCATGTGTAATCCTCATAATGTGTTAAAATATTTAACAGTGAAAAAAAAATCACCAAAAGATTTAAAAACAAAAAACAAAACTCATTTCTTACATACCAAAAACTAAAGCAAAAAAAAAAAATCACAATTTCATGAAAGAAAAACAGGTATTTCATTTGCTGTAAATAAGTGGACTGAACCAATAGACAGGGAAGGATTTCAATTTTTGAAAATTGCAAGAAGGATTGCAATGTTACTGAGAAAAAATACAAGCAGGGCTGTTTGCACCATTTCGTAGATTAGCCATCACCTATTCAAAAGGTGTTCAGAATTATTTGACTTCACTAAGAATCCAAGAGGGGTTTATAGTGACCTATACACTAAGAAACCAAACAAAGCTTATTAAAACCTAATTTTTATGATGCTGCTGCAACTTACAGGTTTTTAATTCAGGCAACCATGGCAAAATAAACCCTAGAGAGATTATCCTAACATATTAGCTCTTATTAATAACAACCCTTTAGTTGTCTGATCTGCTGACCCTTAACATGTTCTCTAGAATATAATCTTTAAAATTGACAACTTAACAAATATTGTTATGACCATACATAATAATGCTTGTAGGGTAAAAGAAAACCCTTGCAATAATGAATTCAGATAATCTTGGTTATTCTTTAAATTTCCTCACTTCTTAAGCTTATAAGTAGTTGGTCTCTAAAAACATCTTTCCTAAATTGCAATCCAGTCTTTAAAGTCAGTGGATCAAATTGATCAAACTTACACAACCTCTTGATGGTCAGTAACAACCTCTAGAAACCTATTTCTTTATCTGTAAAATTAAAAGACTGAATGATTGATCTTATAAATCTTTTCCAGATTTATAGTTCTTGTTCTAGCAGCAAAAGAAATACTGAAAAGCTTCAAACAAAGTTGGACTGGGAAGCTAGAATTTGTAATGTCACACTGAGAGATTAGCTCGGCAATTATCATTAATAGGAGTCATATGGTGAAATCCCCCAGAGCTATTTAGAAACAAATCTCTGACTACTTAGAACTATAGGTAAAGCTAATTTTCTTTTACTTATTTTTTTTAAGTCAAGATATGCCCAGGTTAGGCTCTGTCTTTCTTGGAATGAGTTAATAGGCAGTTGAAGAAGAAAGTTATGTTTTTTAGGTGAATATTGAAAAGGACTGAACTAAACCAGGGATGAGGTAGAGAAAAATAGAACATGTTATAAAGGTCATAGGAATAGAACTGGGCTGGGGATTAGCATGTGATAAGTATTTTAAGACCCCATGGTTTCTTGTTGATGGTAGGCTAACCTTCCAATTGTGCTTAACACCCTACATGATGAAAGAGGCATTGAGATATTGTGAGCATTTATGTTTATCATTTTATTTTAAGTTCATCATGCAATAGCTGGTGCAATACCAGACAATTACCAAAATCAAAGAAGGGGAAAGTTCTTTAATATTTGAAAGAAGCTCTCTAATGCATTTTTCTCCTTTAAAAATGGGTGTTTTTGGATGGAGGGACTGTGTAGGGTGTTGAGAGAAAGTGTTTCATTTTATAATAAAATACATTTATAAATTGTTTTAAAATATATTTCTAGATGGTTCATATTTCCATAAATATAAAATTTTAGATTATTAAAAATAAGAATTGAAATATTAGAATTAATGTTTAAGAAAAGAATAATTCTTGTGTTTGACATTCATATGACTCACCCTTCAATTGTTCTTTAAAAAATGCTTATATGATTTAATGGCAATAAGATACATACATTTTGAAGAATTTATTTATTAAAATTTTAGAATAAAAAATTTTAAAAGTTAAGTCTACTATGAAGATGCAAATTATATTTGATTCATACTATTAGTACATAAGAATTCAACAGTCAAGGCAGTTTAAACTTATGTGTACAAAAAGTTAAGAGCTCAGAAATAACTTACTCTTTACTGATAACTCATAGGGAGTTTCAGGTACTCTTTCTCCTGTATCCCCAGTGTATATTATGTTGTAAATTTATTGTAGTATTATTATTTATTGATAGATCTAATTCCTCTTTGTACTAGGTTATCTTTATAATCAGGGATTGTCTTTCTACCATAGTGTCCTCTGTGATCACTGGACACAGTAGACATTCAGTAAGAATTTGCCCAGTTGTTTGGTATTGCTTTGATTTATTCTTGATGCAGACAAAAGGAAAAGCCAAACAATTAAATGATCTTACCAAAATCATTAAAGCCCTGGATAATAATACTGTAACACTTCTAAATGAAAAAATTTAAAGACAAACAACAGCCTGGGAGAATGCATCATATAAAACAAAGAAAGTATTCCTAAAAAACAAAGAACTATGGAATAAAAAGAAAAGCACAGTCAAGTAGGAAAATAATAATTGAAAGTTATGGATAAAAATACAAATAACTAGTAAACATGAAAACCTGATAAACTCCACTAGTTATCAAAAAAAGCCAAATGAAAACAATACTGAGCTCTCATGTTTGCCAGATTCATGGAACAAAATTTTAAAAGGTTCATAATAGCAATGGTTGGTAAAAATGTGAGGAAATTATTACTCATATATTGTTAGTGGGAGAGTAAAATAGTACCGCCCATCTTATGGGAAGGGTTTTTTAAATTTCTAATCTATTGAAATGTAAAACACGTGCCCTTGGAACCAGCAATTGCACATCTTGGAATTTATCGTAGAAAAATACAAAATACTTATACAAAGAAGCATGTGTCTGAATGTTTCTGCCAACATTTGTTATATTAGTGAAAAACAAGGCAATCTAACTACTATTAATAAAGTGAAGGTTAAATACATTGTGGTCTGTCCATCTGCAGGAATCTGTACAGTCATTCAAAAGAATAAATTGAATACAGGTTCATTGACAAGGATATATCTGTGAGATGAAATGATGTAACAAAGCAAGTTGTTTTTGTCAAATATATAATCACAGCATACATGTGGAATGTCCAGGAGCCCGGAGACTTTCATTTTACTTTTATGTTCTCTTATGTTTCCACTTGATAATTTTAAAAAATGCAATGTTTTAAAAATATGGAATGCAGCGGGAGGACTTTACAAGTTTAGTGTAAGATTTGTAACATTAAATATGTGTTTTGATTGTAAGCATCTTACCTAATAATAGACAAACATGCAAATTGACTTTACCTTTGCTGTGCCTTAAGCCACGCCCACCAGCCAATCAGAGTGACTATATGCAAATTAACCCAACCAAGATGGCAGCCAGCAGCCACGGAGCTGGAGTGAGCAGGAGGCTTGGTTGCCCCAATGATGGAGGAAGCCAAGCTTCCTGGCCGGCTATGAGCTCCATTCAAAGCAACAAAGTTTCAGTTATAGAGGGAAATAAACCCCAGATACCTGCTTCCAGCCTCCATGGCCACGGAGCTGAAGCGAGCAGGAGGCTTGGCTGCCCTGGCGATGGAAGAAGCCAAGCTTCCCGACCGGCTGCTACCTCCTCTCAAGGCAACAAAGTTTCAATTATAGAAGGTAAATAAACCCCAGATACCTGCTTCCAGTTGCCATGGCCACGGAGCAGGAGTGAATAAAAAAAACACACACACACACACACACACAAAAAGGAAAGGCTGGGAGCTTAGGTCGCCGGGGGGCTTGGTCAATCTGAAAACAGCCATCAGCCCCTCACCCAGGCTGGCCAGGCACCCCAGTGGGGACCCCCACCCTGAAGGGGGCTTGGGCAGCCTGAAAACTGCCCTCAGCCCCTCACCCAGGCTGGCCAAACCCCCATGGGGTGAGGGTCCCCACTGGGGGGCTTGACCAGCCTGCAAACAGCCATCAGCCCGTCATCAAGGCTGGCCAGGCACCCCAGCGGGACCCCTACCCTGACCCAGGACACCCTCAGGGCAAACCAGCCGGCCCCCATTCGTGCACCAGGCCTCTATCCTATATAATGAAAGGGTAATATGCAAACTGACCCTAACA
This sequence comes from Myotis brandtii, assembly GCF_000412655.1. Classification (NCBI taxonomy): domain Eukaryota; kingdom Metazoa; phylum Chordata; class Mammalia; order Chiroptera; family Vespertilionidae; genus Myotis; species Myotis brandtii. Next base: position 4,990,833 of record NW_005354385.1, on the reverse strand, counting down.
GCAGAATGACTGGGAATGAATGGTCTCTATGACACACAATGTCCACCAGGGGGCAGATGCTCAATGCAGGAGCTGCCCCCTGGTGGTTAGTGCGCTCCCACAGGGGGAGCTCTGCTCAGCCACAAGCCAGGCTGATGGCTGCTAGCACAGCGGTGGTGGCGGGAGCCCCTCCCATCTCCTCAGCAGCACTAAGGATGTCCGACTGCAGCTTAGGTCTGCTCCCTGCTGGTAAGTGGACATTCCCCGTGGGCTGCTGGGCTGCCAGAGGGATGTCTGACTGCCAGCTTAGGCCCAGGGAATGGGCCTAAGCCAGCAGGTGGACATCCTCTGAGGGGTACCAGACTGCAAGAGGGCATAAGGACCCCCCTGAGTGCACAAATTTTTGTGCACTGGGCCTCTAGTTTTTAATAAATATAATACATATACATGTCCAAAAAATCAAATAATACAGATGATTTTTATGTATCAGATTGGGTACTATTGATTGCAACAAAAGCCTTGACTAACTAAAAAAATAAGGCATTTATTATCTGACATTACAATATATCAAAGGGAGGGCAGGCTTTGAGCCTAGTTAATTTTTCAGCTCACAATTGTCATGAAGAACCTGACTTCTTTCCAATTCTCTGCTATTCTCAGTGTGAATTTCATTCTCAGATGGCTTCAGTGGCTCATCCAGACAGGGCATCATCATCAGGAAGAGGATAAAGGTTCAAGCACATCTCTTTATAGTTAGTTCTCTCTAAGGAGCGAGGGGGGACTTTTCTCAAACATGCCCCTCCTCCACCCCGGGAGCCTTCCTTTCCCATACCATAAACCAGAATAGATCCCAGGCAAAGGAAATGTGACTACCCTTGGAGTTTTAGGTAGAACTGAGTGCAAGCTAAATTAGGGTTCTCTTATGAAGAGAGAAGGAGTGAATGGACGTGGGATGGTCAATCAACCATGTCAATTAGAGTGTATTATGAAAAGGAATGTCCTTCCTTTCTCTATTACTCTTCCTTCTCTAGTCCATCTCTTAAGAACAACTTTTAACTCTAACTATTCTTTGGATATTACCTCTGTATCTCTAAACAATATACTTATATCACTATATTTTGGAATTTTAGGGTTCACCTATGAAATTTAACAATTTATTTACATTCTCTATCACCAATGCCACCCTTATTCCAGACATAATTGTGTCATATTTGCTTCCTCTAAAGAATACTTTTGTAACTCTAAGAAAGAAGTATATTTACATTTTTAAATTTCTTATTCAATCAACCAAAGGCAATATTGCATGACTCCACACTTTCCTGGCTGACTTATCACCTACTCCCACCATATCCCATGGCTTTATCCCCTGACTACAAACTTCCCCATTTCTGTCATTTGTAATTTGATTTTTACAGTGACATGTTCTAATTATTCTAAAAGCATAGTTATGTTTTCTGTGCTTTGGCTACAGATTAGTTCTAGATGTTAAAAATCAATAATAGTGTTTATATTAGCATAATTATATAAATCTATTCATTAGGATTTTATTTTGTGTGTGTGTGTAAGCTTGTTTTTGACACTTTTGCTCTTTCTCGTTCTTGAATCATTTTCCTTTGTTATTGTCTCAATTATTATCAGATTCTTCCCTTATCATTCATTCCCTGAAGTTTCAGAGCTGCCCCCTTTCATCTGTCCTGGTTGCTCTGTGGGCCTGCCCTTCTGTGACTTTCTTCAACTGCTCTGATTTGGAAATTCTATTTATTGAGTCCATTCCTTTCTTTTTTTCCCAGTACATTTTCTCATTTTGCTGAAGAATATCCTCAAAAACTCCTGGGAGCCGAAACAGGTTTGGCTCAGTAGATAGAGCGTCGGCCTGTGGACTGAAAGGTCCCGGGTTCGATTCCGGTCAAGGGCATGTACTTTGGTTGCGGGCACATCCTCAGTAGGAGATGTGCAGGAGGCAGCTGATCGATGTTTCTAACTCTCTATCTCTCTCCCTTCCTCTCTGTAAAAAATCAATGAAATATATTAAAAAAAAAAAAAAAAACTTCTGGGAAAGTTTGCTCAGGAGGTTGACTCCCTGCAATGAGTTTTATTGCAACATCATGCTTGCACCATAGTTGGTTTGGGGGATGTACCACATCCCCAGCTTTAAAGGCATTGTTTTGTTGTCTGTGAGTTCCCAGAATGGCTGTTAAAAAGACAGTAATGTAATTTTGAAAAGTACATGTATTTTCTCTGAAAACTTTTAGAGATTTCTCTTTATCTTCAGTGCTCTGAAATTTCACACTGATATTTCTAAGAATATGATTTTCTCTCATTTTGTGTAGCTGTTGACCCATTGTGTAGCTGTGTTCTTCTGCTACAAGAAATTTCCTTCTGTTTAATTTTTTTTATAATATGACTGGCATGCGATTATATTGTTTATTCTTTCTGAAACTCATTATTTAGACAGATTATCTTTTTAAATGAATATTTTTACATCTTTTTTTCTTGTAGTCTATTGATTATTTCCTTAAAGATTTTATTTACTTTCTCTTGCAATCATTATATATATTTTATATATATACTAGAGGCCCTGTGCACAAAAATTTGTGCCCTCGGGGGGCGGGGGGAGGGGGGTCCCCCAGCCCAGCCTGTGCCCTCT
>NW_005354385.1:4976578-4986643 GCF_000412655.1 Myotis brandtii | reverse complement strand
ACAATTTTTAAATTCCAGAAGCTTTTTCTTTTCTTCTGTCCATTATTATATCACTCTATTTTTTCATGAATACAATACCTCCTTGAATCTACTTAGGATGCCATTTAGAAACTTTTGTGTGTGTGGGGGGGGGGGGTTGTGTTTTTTTTTTTTTTGTTTACTGAAATCTCTTATTTTTCTCTGAGGTTAATTTTTCTTTTTACCTTTTTCACTTTCATACCTTTGTTTCTCAGTTTTCTTTTCACTCATGTGAGTGAAAAATGCAACATAAAGTTCACAATGAGTTCTAGTATAGAGATAAGGATTCTGAGCCATCAGTGTCCCCCAGAAGGAACTGACAGAATTGGGCTCTCAGGCACTGGTGTTCCTAAACAGCAGCATATAAAGGGTTTGGTTGGATCATCAACTTCCACACCATCTACCCTAATTTCCCCCAGATAGTTGAGTTTTTTTGGAGAGGAGCCCTTTGGCTGTAGTCATGGTGGCAGCAGCAGTGGCAGTGGTAGATACCTTGTTATTGGAGATAACTGGGGTGTGCTCAGAATTTAATTTCTCTCAGTTCCACAAGTTCCCTTTACCTTCTATAGTACCTGCCATTTCTGAGTCCTAATCCCCTTCATGGTTCTTCAGAGAAGATAAGCTCCAGGCAGGGCCATAGTCTTTCCACATGAACTCGTAACGGTGCTGTCCTTTGGTCAGCTTCATCATCCATCACTTCTTCATCCCATGTTTGTCTCCCAGAAATCTACTAAAATCTCTTCTCTGGTGATGTCCAACCCTAGCATTTTTCAGTTGTAGGATTTTATCTTCTTTATTCTCTACTATAATTTTAGTAGGGTGTCATGGGAGGGAGTAGGGGAGAGAAAAACACTTAAACTCAGCCCACCACCTGGAACTAAAAGTCATAAATAAACTAAAAGATAAAATGTTACCTCAATTTTAATATTATATTTACCGAAAGTACCCTGTCATACAAGATTTATTAAATTTCAACACAACTTCATGAGATACACAAAATTATCTCTAATTTAATATTAACAAAAATCAGATGCAGTTAGATTGACTTCCTCAAGGTTAAAACACTACTTAGAAACACAAAGCTAAGTATTGTAATTGTACCTGCACCAACACAAGGACAATGAGAGGTCACAGCTTTAGAGATGTACCTTTAGTCACTGACATATTTCAGAATGTATGATGGTATCAAGTAAAGAGCCCTGGGCTGGAAGAGTTGGGAGGCATTATGTCTAGTCTTATTTCTTCTAACCAGTCAATGACACCTTCTTGGACTTTAATTTCTTCATCTGCAAAGTGACAGGGTCAAACATTTCTAAAGCTTTTTTCCAGATTTCATGGTTGATATTTAAGTGATATGTCCCTATATGATATCGGTGGGGACTCGATAAACCTTTCCTCAGAAGTGTTTTCTGAGCATGTTGCTGTGAATTTAAGTATACAATGCCCTGCCCTTTCTGGGTTGGGCTTCATCAAGTATTTAATGGCATCAAATTAAGTCTAATAATATTTAATAGTGAGGACTCTTGCCTAATTGGGAGAGTCATGCTCACTTAATTGAGATGCCTCTAGGTGATTGTGTGCTATATCTATAGAACTTGAGGTGACTGGAGACTGGTAATGCTTTCAGCTTCTTCAAAAATTCTGTTAATGCCAAGTTAGTAGAGCAGTTAAGAGGGAGCAAACACTTCTCTAGAAACATCATCTCCCCTAGGTGAGAAGAATCAATCGTCCCAGGAAGAAGATTACTCTTCAGTTCTCTAGTAAAGATTAATTATTAAAAGGCACTCTTGCTTCCATGGAAAAGGCTACTCAAGGGTAGCTGCTCTGGTGAGCTGAGTGCTTGCCATAGGCATGTATGACATCAGACACAGTTGTATGGTGTCTGCCAGAGAGAATCTTATTATCTACATTAAAAGACAAACTCATATGGGGAAAGGATGCAGGAGCTGAATCTGAGGCTTACGATGTACAAACATGTACACACCATACACTCACCCTTATTAGCCAAATGTAAAAAGAAAGCACAAGGTTATAGTTTCTTCTTCACAATCTGTGTAACCTCAAAAGATGCTGAATTTAACACCTGGTTGTTTTTAGACACCACTCTTCTCTCTGTTTAGATTACATGAGGTCTCTGTTTTCTTCGGTGTCTTAAATCATTGCTATATTGAAGTTTGTTGCCATTGTATTATGAAAATCTTGACTTTTTTTCAATATAGCTCGTTCTATTTTCTCCACTTGGCTTATATGAAAATATTTTCATTATAAGCAACATTTAGGGAAATTTTATAACAGAGAAATTTATTATTTTAAGATCCAAAATAAAACATGTTTAAAATTTCTCTCTTCTTTTTGGAGACATAGACCTATGAATTTTGAGTTGATTCACTTTAGGAGAGATTTTGGCTTTATTTGATCTATATTTATATCCTATAATAGTGAACATGTCCTAGAATAATGATAATATTTTCTGAGTTGCTGAGTACTCCACACATACAATTTTTTAAGCCAAATAATCCCAAACCAAATGTCCCATATAATCACTGTAGCTGCCAGCAACAGACTCATAAAGCTTAATTTATTTTTTCAGAGGGGTGGAGCTTTCAGATAATTCACTTAACAAAGTTAAAGGTGTAATGGTAGTTATAGCTTTCCAGCAGCTTACATTACATTTGGGCTCAGTAATACCGTTGAGATTTCTTCTACCCAAAGCAGGAATGTTCTATGCCCTCATTTTCACCCCTCTGAACCAGTGCTTACCTACACTATTATTAGCAAAAGTATTTTACAACTCACTGCTAATGCGGAGAGTTACTTCTCTCACTTATCTCACTGAGGCATTCAGGCTGGACAAGAGACAAGTGGAAGTTCAGAGCACTAATGCGCTGAAGTCATATGAATTTCAGCAGCTGAAAAAAGAGACCTGAGTGACTCTTCGCAGGGACAAACAGTTACTTAGGTTTTCTCTCCTTTCCCTTTGGTTCCTCCTCACCTCCATGTGTTACCTGTACTTAGTAGTGAATTGACAGTTTTCACTACAATAGAACTCAATAATTTAGAGCATAATAAAATATCCACTAGCTTTTTAAAAAATCTATGATTTTTATTTTTAAGTTTTTATTATTTTGTCCTTTTTATAAAAGTTTTAATTTATGAGACATAGAATGCATGTTTCATTATCAGTTTAAAAATATTTTAAGTGACATTGGAAAGGAGTCTTGATTTGGAAAGCAGAGTATTATACCATTTGTCTATTCAGTACTGTGTTCCCAGTAGCTACTCAATAAATGACAATTGTTGTTTATTAGGTAAATGGTATAAATGCATTTTATTAAAAAATTCATATGCTACTTTATTATTATTCTGGTCCATCTTATGATTGCTAAGTATGCCAACAATTGTAACTATTAGGTAAATAACTTAAATCCAGAGTCGATGTCTTTCTCTTCATGTATGTTTGACATTATCTATTCTTCTAAATAAAGTCATTATATGTCCTACTGAACTCTACTTACTTTGAAATTTAGATTTACTGAATCAATTTATAAGGTCAAAGTTGTGCCACCACTTCACAGGCACAAGAATTTCCTCAGCTATAGGCTTAGGTTACACCTTCTATTTCACAGAAGAGCTTTAAATTTAATTCTGGATTTTAAAAGAACCCGGATAGGAGCAAGAGGGGTTGCGGATGGAATAAAGTGAAGTGAGAGTCAGAAGGTTGGTCAAGGTTACAGAAGTGCCTCAGTTACTAACTTGTCTGCAACCTCAGTTTCTTTAGAAATGGTGTCTTTAGACCTCAGTTTTATAAGCTTTACAGTGAAGGCACTGAAATCAATCTCTCTGACCTTATATTATGATGTTAATGCATTTTGCTTTTCACATAGTTCTTCTAAGGGCACTTTATAAAGCACGGGTAGGGACCGTCCAGACCACAGGCCTTATACTAAAGCCCACAAAATCATTTGGTCTGGCCCTGTCAAGGCAACCACAGATGGGACCTGAAATTCAATACATCTTCTAGGAGCTATCTTCACAGCAACATAAATTTATATTAAGTGAATTTTATTAAGCAAATGATGTTATGGATATCCAAATAGCCCTTGGCAGAATAAAGGTTCCCCACCCCTGTTATAAAGCTATGGTGATCTGAACCTAACAGCTGATGATTCAACAAAGGTCATTTTCACATTTAATAAATATTTAAATATTTCATAAGTATATAAAAGTTCAGCAAAGTCAAGCAATAAAATGAAAGCATTTTACCTTTTAAATCTATCAAAAATATAAAACTAAAATCACATTTAATTGTCTTTTTCAAAAAATGCTTTAAGATATTAAGATAATGCTAGTAAATATCCATATTTATTTTCTGTTATGAACTACGTTGTGACCCCCAATCTATATGTTGAAGCCCTAACTCTCAAAGTGACTGCCTTTGGAGCTAAGGTCTTTAGGAGCTAATTAAGTTTAAATGAGGTCATAAGGGTAGGGCCCTGATCCAATAGAACTGATGGCCTTATAAGAAGAGGAAGGTCTCTCTCTCTCTCTATCTCTCTCTTTCTCTCTCTCTCTCTCTCTCTCTCTCTCAGCATGCAAACAAAGAAAAAACAATGTGAGGACACAAGGAGAAGATGGACATCTGCAAAGTAGCAAGGGAGGTCTCATGAGAAACAAAACCTAGCCGGACCTTCATCTTGGACTTTCCAGCCTCCAGAATTGTGAGAAAATAAATTTCTATTATTTAGTCATGCAGTCTGTGTTATTTTGTTATGGCAGCCCAAGCTAGCCAAGACATTCTCTGTACTTATTAAAAGTATATGGAAATGAATAAAATATTATGATGTAGAAGTCCATGGGAATCCCCAGAATAACTCTAGAGCTATTCTCTCTGGAATGCTTGTCTGGCTGGAAATAATGGCACCTGACTCCCAAAATAACCACTCTAGTGAGTGGTAGGAGGGAAGAACTAACTCTGGTAGATAGATCTCTTTTAATTACCGTGTGACTATGGAATTAATATTCAGTTAATGCATGCCACATGTATAATGTTAAAGTAAACAATGACAAAGTCTATCTATTTACAAATGCTCAACATGATCTCTTAAGATTCATTTTATCTGAGAAAGGGAGGGATACAGGTGTTTCTTCCAAGGTGGAGAATACTGTGAGGTGTCCTATAGGGCTGCAATGTTCTCTCTCAGATTTCTTGAACCGAACATATTCTGCCTTCTCTCACAGAAAATATGCATAAGGACAGCAAAAAATATTACAGAAGTCCGAGAAGAGTGTTACCTTCCTAGTTACTAGAATCAAAAGAATGTGATTGAATCATCATTCACAAGCACAGGGAAGCTAAAAGTTAAGGAACTTGCCCACAGTACTCATTCACAGGAAGTAAACAGAGAGTCAAAATCTGAAATCAGGTCTCTTGAATTCCATTGTTCAAGTTCTTATCTAGTTTACTATACATAACTCCTCTTTCTATATATGGAGAATAGGACTGGGCCTTAAAAAATGTGTGCCACAGATTCCATGGCATAGCAAAATGCTTTATAATGTCCTATAATGGCTGCATATCACTCAACAGAAAACAACCTGAAATGTGAGATATTTTTTAAAACATTAAAGCCATTTCAAGCAACTTCATGTTATAGTATAAATGTTTTCCTTCCTTTATATCTGGGATGTGCACAAGTCAAATGGTCTCACATATGTTCAAGAGAAGTAAACTTATTTACTTTTCTTGGCTCGTTCTCATTTTGTTATCTCTCAGAGAGGTGTACTCTTGAAAGAAAAATAATAATTTGGCTGTGTGACCTTTGTCAAAATCATTTGTAAACACTCTTCCATAATGGAAAAGAATCAACCTTGAAATAAACTAAAACACAGTTATTTTTCTTGACTGAAGTACTTGCCTAAAAAAGAATTTCAATTCAATTTCAACATTCAAAGGTGTTATATTGTTTTATTTGTAGTACAGGATCATTTGGGGAGAATAAAAGTAACAACAAAAAGCAATCTATGAATGTCTAAGCAGATCATGAAGGTTGTTTCAAGCTTAGTGTCTGAAATCATGAAATACAGATTTCATTGTTACTTAAACTTGCTTCCCATTTAAAAACTCTGTGTCTTTTAAACAAAATCCACCACATGTAATGACTTTTAATTGTAATTTTTAGGTAGTTTCTATTACTGGGTTTTTTATTTCCCCAATAAACTGGTCAAAAATTATTATTTTGAACAATCCATAACTTGACAATTTAAAATTTCATCATAGTATTGATCAAGAAGAACTCCATTTGCAGCTGACCAAGTAGCATCATACTCTCCAACAGATCTTGTGAGTATATTTTGGTTAGTCAACAGAGTGCTTAGGTAAATTGTCCCATCTAACACCACAATCCTGTAGCTTACAATTAAAGATAAAAAATGGCAATTGTATAGTAAAGGCTTAGCAGGGAGTCAGCTCTCACTGGGAATGGTGTTGGATGGTACTAAGTACAAGAGTGTTTAATTGGTTTCAAACTTCCTAACTCTTTCTTGGAATGGGATTTTGCAAGAAATAATAAATGGGCAAAAAGTAAGGGCAAAAAAAATATCTAGTATGGAATTTCAGGGATCTTGAACAAATACTTTGTTTATTCCTCCCATTTGTAGAGATTACCATTTTGGATAGGTGAAATTATATTCTAATTTTTTAAAAAATTAAACTTCTGGGGAAAGACATTATGTTACCATACTAATAAGTAATGATTCTTGCTACATGAAATAGTCCTTTATGTGCTTCCGAAAATCCTCCTGTTGCTTTTTATTGTGCATTTTCTCTCATTTACTCCTCAGTGAAATGAAATCCTTTGTTAGAAGAAATGAAGAGTGTCTAGTCACCATATTTTAAATAAGAAATTTCTGTAGGCTTGATGATAGGTATTGTATTCAATAGAAACATTTTCACCTCCCTGCATTTTCCTCATCTTCTCCCATTTCAAAACTGCTCATTCACTCTGAGAACTGGAAGGAGCAATAGACGAAGAATTAAGATTTAAAGCTCAATTAACAATTCTGTCACAAAATAACTGTGTGCCTTTGGATAAAATACTTCAAACTTTCTGAGTTTTGTCAACAGTAAAGTGTGGAGTTTGAACAGAATTATCTCTATTTGTCTATTTCTAAAAGCAAGTTATAATGCTTCCCTAAAATCTATCTAGTTTTCCCACATTAATTAGGGAATCTAGAACTGGACACAGCATGATGATACTAAATATAAAAGTTAGGTTATCATTGTGAATACATTTAGTCCTATTTCTGAATCCTAGTCTCATAATAATATTTTTAAACTATTTAACTTCAGAGGTAAAATAAAAATAATTTTATTATTCATGGTAACCTGAAGGCTTTTTTCCATGCTAATCTTGCTCATCCTTATTAACTTTGAATATTTTTAGATTTGTTTAAGTGTATCAGCTGAGAATATACCCATTAAAATTTATTTTGTTTGATCGTGATTATTTCTCCAACATATTATTTTCTTATTATAATCTGGGAAACGATGGACGTACCAATCTGTCCACTTGGCAACACATCATTTATTTCCTTAATTATTATTCTCACAAATCACCCAGGGAAATATTTAGCAGTGTCAGGGCTGGTGCTGTCCCCAGAGAAGTACCACCATTGTTGACACTGATCCTCTGATAAGTTCTCTCTGCATAATGACCATGAGTTGTGTGAGCCACCTAGAGCCTATGTTCCCAATTGACTTATTTTCCATTTCCCTTTTTATTTGGATTACATTTAGTGCATGTATGTTCTATTGGTCTACTTTCCTTGAGAGATAGAAAGGCTGTCCACACTAAGAGGATGACACCCAGAGACCTATTTAGATAATATATAAGGAAAGGAAGCTTACCATGGAAGGAAAAAGAAAAAAAAAATACAAACAACAAAAATATTACAGCCAAATAAGCTATATTAATTAATATACAAAATATAAATGGGTCAAAATATCCAATTAAAATAAAAAATTATCAGAATGGATTGTAATACAGACCCAACTATATGCTGTTAATATGAAACACACTTTAAATATAGAATCACAAATAGCTTAAAAGTAAGAAGAAAAGCCCTGGCTAGTTTTTCTCAGTGATTAGAGTATCTGGCACTGGATCAAAGGGCCATGGTTCAATTCTGGTCAAGGGCACTTGCCTCAGTTGTGGGTTCAATCCCCAGCCCCGACTGGGGTTCCTATGGGAGACAACCAATTGACATGTCTCTCTCACATCAATGTTTCTCTCTCTCTCTCTCTCTCTCTCTCTCTCTCTCTCTCTCTCTCTCTCTTCCTCCTTCCCTCCCTCCCTTCCATTCTCTAAAAAAATCAATGGAAACAATATTCTCAAGTGAGGATTAAAAAAAAAAAGTAAAAAGAAAATACACACTATCCAAACACTAATCATAAGAAAATTAAAGTGACTGTATTTATATCAAAGTAGGCTTCAATAAAAAGTATTAGTCAAGATAAAGAGAAAAATTTTAAAAGATAAATCACTGAATTTATTAAAAATCATGACAATTTTAAATGCAATATACCTAATAATATAACTTCAAAATACATGAAACAAAAATTGACAAAACTAAATGGAGAAATAGATAAATTCCCAATAATCACTGGAGACTTTAACAGTCAACTCTCAACAACTGACAGTACAAATAGATTTTAAAAAATCAAAAGCAACATGTAATATTTGAACCTCACTATCAGCAAGTGCATTTAAGATCTATACTCTCTACTGTATGTAAATATACCTCAATAAAACAAAGAAATAAAATGTTCCTAAACTCAAAAATTGTGATACATGTCATATCACGGGTAAGTATAATATGACAATCTGTATAATTACTAGAGGCCCGGTGCACAAATTTGTGCATGGGTTGGTTGGCCAGCCGGCCCCGCCCCTGATCGGGGTGTTGGGGGCCAGCCCAGCCAGGGGGGTGGAGGGCGCCCAATCGGGGCCCAGATTAGGCTGATTGGCTGCTGCAGTGTGTGTCATAGCCACTGATTGTTCTGGTCGTTCTGCCATTCCAGTCACTGGGCTTTTGTATATGTAGACTAGAGGCCCAGTGCATGAAATCTGTGCACTTGGGGGGAGGCCCTCAGCCTGGTCTGCACCTCTCGCAGTCTGGAAAACCTCGGAGGATGTCCAACTGCCTGCTTAGGCCGGCTCACCAGGTCAGACATCCTTAGCGCTGCCATGGAGGCAGAAGAGGCTCCCACACTGTCGCTGCGCTCACCAGCCATGAGCCCAGCTTCTGGCTGAGCAGCGCTCCCACTGTGGGAGCGCACTGACCACTAGGGGGCAGCTCCTCCATTGAGCATCTGCTCCCTGCTGGTCAGTGTGTGTCATAGCAACCAGTTGTTCCGCCGTTGGGTAGAAACTGACTCTTTGACATCCCCTGAGGGGTCCCAGATTGTGAAAGGGCACAGGCCAGGCCAAGGGACCCCACTAGTGCATGATCGGGCCTGGGTAGGGACATGGGTGGTTGGCCAGCTGGGGAGGGACTGCAGGAGGGCTCCAGGGCATGTCCAGACCGTCTCTCTCAGTCCCGATCAGCCGGACCCCAGCAGCAAGCTAACCTACCGGTTGGAGCATCTGCCCCCTGGTGGTCAGTGCACATCATAGCAAGCAGTTGAGCAGCCTTAGCATATCATTAACATATCATGCTTTGATTGGTTGAATGGCCAACTAGACAACTGGACACTTAGCATATTAGGCCTTTATTATATACTAGAGGCCCAGTGCACAAAAATTTGTGCACTGGGGGGGGGGGGGCAGTCCCTCAGCCTGGCCTGTGCCCTCTCACCGTCTGGGACCCCTCAGGGGATGACCATCTGCTGGCTGGGGCCTGCTCCCCAGGGGATTGGGCCTAAGATGGCAATCAGACATCCCTCTGGCAGCCCGACAGCCCTTAGGGGATGTCCACTTGCCAGTGGGGAGCAGACCTAAGCTGCAGTCGGACATCCTTAGTGCTGCTGAGGAGGCAGGAGGGGCTCCC
>NW_005354385.1:4969825-4976472 GCF_000412655.1 Myotis brandtii | reverse complement strand
GCATTGACCACCAGAGGGCAGCTCCTGCATTGAGCGTCTGCCCCCTGGTGGTCAGTGTGTATCATAGTGACCAGTCATTCCCAGTCTTTCTGCTGTTAGGATCAGTTTGCATACCCTTTTACTATATAGGATAGAGGCCTGGTGCACGGGTGGGGGCCGGCTGGTTTGCCCTGAAGGGTGTCCCAGATCAGGGTGGGGGTCCCTCTTGGGTGCCTGGCCAGCCTGGGTGAGGGACTGATGGCTGTTTTCAGGCTGGCCTGCGACTGAAGCTCCCAGCCTCTCCTTTTTTTCTTTTTTTTTATTCTGGTATTTATTTACCTTCTATAATTGAAACTTTGTTGCCGTCCTGCTCGCTCCAGCTCTGAGGCCACAGCCTGCTGAAAGCAGGTATCTGGGATTTGTTTAGCTTCTATAATTGAAACTTTATTGCTTTTGGAGCTGTTGCTTTCGGAGCTCAGATCCGGGCCGCGGCAGGCGGGGAACCTTGGCTTCCTCCATCACTGGAGCAAGCAAGCCTCCTGCTCGCTTCAGCTGCGTGGCTGCCGGCCGCCATTTTGGTTGGCGGTTAATTTGCATATCACCGTGATTAGCCAATGGGAAGCGAAGGTACGGTCAATTACCCTTTTTGTCTTTTATTAGATAGGACTAGAGGCCCGGTGCATGAATTCGTGCACCAGTGGGGTCCCTTAGCCTGGCTTGTGGGATCAGGAAGAAACTGGCTCTCTGACATCCCCTGAGAGGTCCCAGATTGCAAGAGGGTGCAGGCTAGGCTGAGGGACCCCACCCGGGGCACGATCAGGACTGGAGAGGGACGCAGGAGGTTGGCCAGCCAGGGAGGGACCTCGGGAGGGCTCCAGGGCATGTCTGTCACATCTCGCTCAGTCCCAATCAGCTGGACCCCAGCAGCAAGCTAACCTACCAGTCAGAGCGTCTGCCCCGTGGTGGTCAGTGCACATCATAGCGAGCAGTTGAGCGGCTTCAGCATATCATTAGCATATTATGCTTTGATTGGTTGAACGGATGACCGGACGACCGGACACTTAGCATATTAAGCTTTTATTATATAGGGGGATATTTATTTGTATGCATATAAAGAAATCAGTTCATTTGACCATATGGCAATCTGCTTTTCTGAACTGATTTGAGTATATTTTCTCAATGCCTTATACATGATACTACCTAGACAAGACAGAAATTCAATGTGTTATTGGCTAATGACCTCAGCATATCCTATAGGTGGCTTCATGAACCCAAATATACAAGTGCCTGTGAGAGATCCAGGTCCTGGAATTGGGATAAGTGCCCTCCTACACCTGGGAGCCTTGGTGCTGTTGGTTGATGAAAGGCAGGCAGTGGAGGAAGTAGTTCTTCCTATTGATCTAAAAACAATCTGAGTCATAGCCTATGACATAGGAGTTCTATACAAGATCTCAGAGGTCATCTAGGTCAGCCCTCTAATTTTACAGGTGGAGACCCTGACACCGAAATAGGTTGCCCAAGGGAACACAGCTAGTTAGTGGTAATCAAAATGTCCATATTCCCAGCACCTTGTGAAGTCATTATATCTGATGCTTCTAACCCCTATAAATTATCCACCATTTTCTTTTTTCATTGTCAATTTCTTATGTGTCCTTTATTTTTAGGTATCTTTATTTAATATTCTTTTTTTCCTATTTTTTTACACAAATTTATGCATACTATTACTACACAAACTGCTCCGCACTTTGCTTTTTAAATTGTTTTAACATAACAGCATGTCTTGAAGGTCAATTTATTTTAACATATAGCCACCATTTTCAAAGTAAAAGTGAGTGAACCATCAGGGCACACCTTTATCAGTGTAAATGTTGTATTTTGAGTCTCCCTCAATCCATGTAAGGCTTCTTTTGATATATATTTGAAGCAGATTTAGACCAGAAAGGAAAGAGTGAGTAACTTAACGGTCTTTGCCTGAGCCCATAAGCCTCTAGGGTTGGCTCATGGCAGAGGCAGTTTCATTGCAAGATAATTGTGTTTTTCAATTTCTTATAGCAACTTCTCCACTGAGGCTTTAAGATCAGAGAGGGGAATGAAATGCATCATTGAATTACACCCATTCCTGTTCCATGAAGTAAACATAACGATTAATTTGCATTTAGTTTAGACATAGTAATTTTGTGTGTTGTTTTTTTTTTAATTTAAGGATTATTTATATTTTTAAGATGTAAGCAAAATTTCTCTTTCTCAAGTTTTGTTCAACCTCATTGTTTTTACCCGTGTGTAATTTTAGGAAATCTAGGGCTATTGCTTGTATCACAATTTTCTTTGGAAATTGATCTTGCAGCCTAATGCTCTGTTAATATTTTAATGCAAATTGGTTTTCCTCCTAGTAGTGAAGAACTTGGTGGGCTTGTGTGTGTGGGGGCGGGGGGAGGGGCAGGGAACAGTAGATATTAGGGATCTGGAATTACTCAAATGATTTGCTCTCTGAAGGACTTTCTGAGACATTTAGGATTATTACTCAAAGAGGTTTTCATGGTTAGAATTGCCATTTTCAGAATCTCTCTACTCATTCACCTGAGAGTGTTTAAGAACCTTGTGATATATTCTGTCAGCATCGGTCAGTTTGGGAGGTCTCAAGATGTCTGTAAGTGTATGGACTGCCTCAGTAGATGAGTTCCAGAGAAGGGCAAAATCTTCTGGTTCTCTTCTCTGCAATTTTTGTGACCTAACTTTCTAGGGCCTCTGACTGAGAAGTGTAGGCCAGGTAGCACTCAACAAGACTCTTAAAAATACCAACTGAGAACTCTAGGGGGAAATAAAACTATAAATTCATATATATAGAAAGCATCATTTTGGGAAAGTTTCCAAGATATACTAATTGGTCAACAGCTAGTCAGCTTTTTTGGAAAATGAATCAAAGTTGAATGCCTTCCATTGTACATTATAATAAATAAGCCTCTCTTAAGGATGTTAATATTAGCCTTTCTTTCTAGTTCATGGCTTTCAATATAAATAAATACATTCATATTTTTCCTATTTTTTAAATTTTCTCACCATGCCAAAAATCCTTATGTACACAAAATTTGGTTTCAAATGTCTGTTTTAATTGTATATGAACCACTGTAAGTGCCTTGGTGCCAACGTGTTAAGAGCCTTTATGACCTCCTGTAACATTAACCTAGGCTTCTACATGTCGGACTTGGTGACATGGGGTACTCCTGAGAGCAGTCATTTGATTGATGTCATAGCGTTTCTGGGACAATGTGGAAGCACCAGGGGGCATTTTCAGAGGCAGCATGGAGGATAGAAGCCAGAACAAGTGTACTGGCATCAATCCTCAGTAAATATTTATTAAGATCAATGGCTACATGCAATGTGCTGATGGTAGATTTTGGCTCTGAGTTAAAATTAAGATGAATTATATTATTGATGTAGTAGGACCTTTTCTTTGCTTTTAAAGTATAGGACAGGTTTTTTTGTGTTTTTTTTTCTTCTTCGCATAACCTACACATCTTGCTAGCTACCAGACATTGCATCATAATGCTTACATATTCATTTAACCTATGGCTGATCTCTAGTGGGTTAGTGACAATGATGTGACCTACAGAAAAGTCTTGGATAAGGGCCAGGATCATATTGTGGTGAGTCATTTGACCTCTACTTATGTGGCCAGTTTTAAGGCCATAACATTCAGTTCATAATCACATTCAACAGCACTCAATGAGTAATAATAGCATACACTGTACAAAGCAGTGCCTTTTAGAGAGGGTTCTTTGGAGGTTGGAGTGAAGAAGGAGGGCCTAGAGAACCCTTCAGACTACAAGATGTTTACAGAAGGCAAAATTCTTGTTGGCTGCCATAAAAAAGTATTTTTCTTCTCTCTCATATAGGTTTCAAAAAGTAATGGTTGCAAGATTTTGAGCATCTGGGGTATATTTTACAGGATGCCCCATTCCCCGCAAATAGGTGTCCTTCAAAATAAAGAATAATATTTTGGGTTTTAATGAACAGCTTGGGCATGAGGAAAATTTCACTGGAAGGATCTTTTAGAATAAAAACATAAAATATTTTGAATAATTAATAAAAGCAAATAAAATAATTTTCCTCCCATTTCTGCAACAAAAAGGAAGGGGAAAAAAAGGGTATTGCCATGTTTTCTATATTCTTTAACAGGTAAGTCACAAACTCTTTGATAAATGCTTTCTGTCCAGCAGAGAATATGATCTAAGGTACTGAATCTGCTCTGCTAAAGTTACATCAGTTGTTCCAAAAGGAAACGTTTTTCCCGCTAAAAACTGGTCTACAACAGTGAATCTCAGAATCTGGTCTGGAATCACTGGTTATCCATTATAGCCCTTGTTCATGGATCACACATGATCCAAGTCCTAATATAACCCCATGTAAGGCATTCAACTTTCAAATAAATATCATAGACAGAATATGAGACCTAGACATTTCTTTAGAGGTTTGTCATCAAAATCATTGCAACTTGACCTCTAAATTCAGGGTGCAGTCTTCCTAGGAACATCTGTGGACTTTTTTCTTTGTTGGTTATTAGTTTTATTTACCAAAGAATTAGCTCTTTGCCCAAACGGAAATTGAGAGCTGCTGGTCTAAAGAGCGATATCTGAAAAATGAGGTTAAATATTTTCAAATATATTGTCTATTTTGCCTAAGCTAATGACTCCTTTCAAGTTATCCTAGCCAAATTATTTTCTCTTTTCTCGTTCTGAGTTCAGGGATAATAAAATAGTGGTTACTGGGGTGTTTTTGTTTATAAGTTTGATCTAACAATTACTGCCTTTTGCCTTTTCATTAAACAAACACTAACCTCAATTTAATTTTTCCTTTCTTTCTCTTTCTCTCTTTCTCTCTTTCTCTCTTTCTCTCTTTCTCTCTTTCTCTCTTCCTTCCTTCCTTCCTTCCTTCCTTCCTTCCTTCCTTCCTTTCTTTCTTTCTTTCTTTCTTTCTTTCTTTCTTTCTTTCTTTTTCAAAGGATTTTTCCAGAAACTTGATAGGACATCTCTGATTCAATTTTTCAAGTCTTAGATTAAAATATTGAATGCTACTTGACCAGCCACATAACTTAAGTCACTCAGCTTTGTATGTCTCATGAGATTGACAATGAAGCTTTGGTGGTCTCTAAAAAATGTCCTGATTTGTGCATAGTAATAATCTTTGGTTTTATTTGATTACTCCCAAAACTCTAAAAAAAGTGTATCTTTTAAATATACAATAGGCTTTTTAAAGAGAACAACTTATAAAGAACGCATTCTTTAATTTTTTTTTCTGAGGAAAGTTTCTTAAATATGTATCATATTGCACTAACCAATTGATATAAATTCTATTTGGATATTTAGCAGACTAAGTAATCAATGAGCCTTATAATTCTGTATTAATCCTTAAAGTGTTAGTCTTTTGTTTTCTTTTTCTGGGAAATACTGAAATGTAAAGAAATGTCTTCCAGAATCAAAGACAATGAAGTTTGGAAAGGGCATTTGGAAAGGACTATGTGTGCCCTATACTGTACAGAACCAGAATTATATGGTCTGAGTCACTGAAGAATGTAACAAATTCTTTGTCAAATGTTCTGTAAACAAAGAAAAGGATAATCAATTCGGCAATGAGTTATTATTTAACATTCACCCAGCTGTGTCATTTCCTGTTGGCTAAAGAATGAGGACCAAGTCCATACATCAGCAGTCAATCATATTAGCAGTCAATATTAATGAGGAAAAACAAGACCAAATTCTGTAACCCAGACTAGAGCACACACAGCTCTACACAGCTTATCTGTGTAAACAGCCTACACAGCTTATCTGAATGTCCTTGACAGGGCAAAGAGCCATAATTCTAAGTGAAAATTAAGGAAAAGATAGATTATCTTCCAAGGGAACAAATTCTTCCCAAATAACAGGTTCAATCCATTAAATTTTATGAACCATCCTTTCCTCAATTCCTCTTTCTCAAAAAAAAAAAAAAGCCTACTACTTTTTTGATGTTACATGAGGCCAGCTGAGTGACCATCCCAATGAAGAGACAATTCTGAAAGTGTCACTCTAGTTACAAGTTCACACCCTGCTCTTATCTTTATATTGCACTTCCTGTATTTGAAGCTATGTCACATGCATCATCTTATTAAATTCTCAGAGAGAATGACTATGACTCATAGCCATATTTTCTGACATAACGTCTATGAAGGCATTCTGCATGCTTTCTTGTTTTTATGTCATCTCTTTGCTTCGTTGATGATGCCTGTAAGAGACCTGTGCTTTCTCCTCACGATGCACCTGCTCCCTCAAATACTTTGGCTGGAGTGTGAAGAGAGGCAGGCACCGTGAATAAACAATTAGGATTATGCCTTGCAGTTTTCCACTGCGAGCTGAGATCTCCATACATACCCTTCACCTGAGAAGGGGGTTGTCTGTAGTGTGTTTCTAAAGAAGAATGTTCTAAAGCAGGGGTCCTCAAACTTTTTAAACAGGGGGCCAGTTCACTGTCCCTCAGACCGTTGGAGGGTTGGACTACAGTTAAAAAAACAACAACTATGAACAAATTCCTATGCACACTGCACATATCTTATTTTGAAGTAAAAAAACAAAACAGGAACAAATACAATATTTGTATTTGCATGTGGCCCGCGGGCCGTAGTTTGAGGACCCCTG